>NC_059425.1:109561109-109797733 GCF_021028975.2 Sphaerodactylus townsendi
TGGGGGGGGGGGGGGGTGGGGGGGGGGGGGGGTGGGGGGGGGGGGGGGTGGGGGGGGGGGGGGGTGGGGGGGGGGGGGGGTGGGGGGGGGGGGGGGTGGGGGGGGGGGGGGGTGGGGGGGGGGGGGGGTGGGGGGGGGGGGGGGTGGGGGGGGGGGGGGGTGGGGGGGGGGGGGGGTGGGGGGGGGGGGGGGTGGGGGGGGGGGGGGGTGGGGGGGGGGGGGGGTGGGGGGGGGGGGGGGTGGGGGGGGGGGGGGGTGGGGGGGGGGGGGGGTGGGGGGGGGGGGGGGTGGGGGGGGGGGGGGGTGGGGGGGGGGGGGGGTGGGGGGGGGGGGGGGTGGGGGGGGGGGGGGGTGGGGGGGGGGGGGGGTGGGGGGGGGGGGGGGTGGGGGGGGGGGGGGGTGGGGGGGGGGGGGGGTGGGGGGGGGGGGGGGTGGGGGGGGGGGGGGGTGGGGGGGGGGGGGGGTGGGGGGGGGGGGGGGTGGGGGGGGGGGGGGGTGGGGGGGGGGGGGGGTGGGGGGGGGGGGGGGTGGGGGGGGGGGGGGGTGGGGGGGGGGGGGGGTGGGGGGGGGGGGGGGTGGGGGGGGGGGGGGGTGGGGGGGGGGGGGGGTGGGGGGGGGGGGGGGTGGGGGGGGGGGGGGGTGGGGGGGGGGGGGGGTGGGGGGGGGGGGGGGTGGGGGGGGGGGGGGGTGGGGGGGGGGGGGGGTGGGGGGGGGGGGGGGTGGGGGGGGGGGGGGGTGGGGGGGGGGGGGGGTGGGGGGGGGGGGGGGTGGGGGGGGGGGGGGGTGGGGGGGGGGGGGGGTGGGGGGGGGGGGGGGTGGGGGGGGGGGGGGGTGGGGGGGGGGGGGGGTGGGGGGGGGGGGGGGTGGGGGGGGGGGGGGGTGGGGGGGGGGGGGGGTGGGGGGGGGGGGGGGTGGGGGGGGGGGGGGGTGGGGGGGGGGGGGGGTGGGGGGGGGGGGGGGTGGGGGGGGGGGGGGGTGGGGGGGGGGGGGGGTGGGGGGGGGGGGGGGTGGGGGGGGGGGGGGGTGGGGGGGGGGGGGGGTGGGGGGGGGGGGGGGTGGGGGGGGGGGGGGGTGGGGGGGGGGGGGGGTGGGGGGGGGGGGGGGTGGGGGGGGGGGGGGGTGGGGGGGGGGGGGGGTGGGGGGGGGGGGGGGTGGGGGGGGGGGGGGGTGGGGGGGGGGGGGGGTGGGGGGGGGGGGGGGTGGGGGGGGGGGGGGGTGGGGGGGGGGGGGGGTGGGGGGGGGGGGGGGTGGGGGGGGGGGGGGGTGGGGGGGGGGGGGGGTGGGGGGGGGGGGGGGTGGGGGGGGGGGGGGGTGGGGGGGGGGGGGGGTGGGGGGGGGGGGGGGTGGGGGGGGGGGGGGGTGGGGGGGGGGGGGGGTGGGGGGGGGGGGGGGTGGGGGGGGGGGGGGGTGGGGGGGGGGGGGGGTGGGGGGGGGGGGGGGTGGGGGGGGGGGGGGGTGGGGGGGGGGGGGGGTGGGGGGGGGGGGGGGTGGGGGGGGGGGGGGGTGGGGGGGGGGGGGGGTGGGGGGGGGGGGGGGTGGGGGGGGGGGGGGGTGGGGGGGGGGGGGGGTGGGGGGGGGGGGGGGTGGGGGGGGGGGGGGGTGGGGGGGGGGGGGGGTGGGGGGGGGGGGGGGTGGGGGGGGGGGGGGGTGGGGGGGGGGGGGGGTGGGGGGGGGGGGGGGTGGGGGGGGGGGGGGGTGGGGGGGGGGGGGGGTGGGGGGGGGGGGGGGTGGGGGGGGGGGGGGGTGGGGGGGGGGGGGGGTGGGGGGGGGGGGGGGTGGGGGGGGGGGGGGGTGGGGGGGGGGGGGGGTGGGGGGGGGGGGGGGTGGGGGGGGGGGGGGGTGGGGGGGGGGGGGGGTGGGGGGGGGGGGGGGTGGGGGGGGGGGGGGGTGGGGGGGGGGGGGGGTGGGGGGGGGGGGGGGTGGGGGGGGGGGGGGGTGGGGGGGGGGGGGGGTGGGGGGGGGGGGGGGTGGGGGGGGGGGGGGGTGGGGGGGGGGGGGGGTGGGGGGGGGGGGGGGTGGGGGGGGGGGGGGGTGGGGGGGGGGGGGGGTGGGGGGGGGGGGGGGTGGGGGGGGGGGGGGGTGGGGGGGGGGGGGGGTGGGGGGGGGGGGGGGTGGGGGGGGGGGGGGGTGGGGGGGGGGGGGGGTGGGGGGGGGGGGGGGTGGGGGGGGGGGGGGGTGGGGGGGGGGGGGGGTGGGGGGGGGGGGGGGTGGGGGGGGGGGGGGGTGGGGGGGGGGGGGGGTGGGGGGGGGGGGGGGTGGGGGGGGGGGGGGGTGGGGGGGGGGGGGGGTGGGGGGGGGGGGGGGTGGGGGGGGGGGGGGGTGGGGGGGGGGGGGGGTGGGGGGGGGGGGGGGTGGGGGGGGGGGGGGGTGGGGGGGGGGGGGGGTGGGGGGGGGGGGGGGTGGGGGGGGGGGGGGGTGGGGGGGGGGGGGGGTGGGGGGGGGGGGGGGTGGGGGGGGGGGGGGGTGGGGGGGGGGGGGGGTGGGGGGGGGGGGGGGTGGGGGGGGGGGGGGGTGGGGGGGGGGGGGGGTGGGGGGGGGGGGGGGTGGGGGGGGGGGGGGGTGGGGGGGGGGGGGGGTGGGGGGGGGGGGGGGTGGGGGGGGGGGGGGGTGGGGGGGGGGGGGGGTGGGGGGGGGGGGGGGTGGGGGGGGGGGGGGGTGGGGGGGGGGGGGGGTGGGGGGGGGGGGGGGTGGGGGGGGGGGGGGGTGGGGGGGGGGGGGGGTGGGGGGGGGGGGGGGTGGGGGGGGGGGGGGGTGGGGGGGGGGGGGGGTGGGGGGGGGGGGGGGTGGGGGGGGGGGGGGGTGGGGGGGGGGGGGGGTGGGGGGGGGGGGGGGTGGGGGGGGGGGGGGGTGGGGGGGGGGGGGGGTGGGGGGGGGGGGGGGTGGGGGGGGGGGGGGGTGGGGGGGGGGGGGGGTGGGGGGGGGGGGGGGTGGGGGGGGGGGGGGGTGGGGGGGGGGGGGGGTGGGGGGGGGGGGGGGTGGGGGGGGGGGGGGGTGGGGGGGGGGGGGGGTGGGGGGGGGGGGGGGTGGGGGGGGGGGGGGGTGGGGGGGGGGGGGGGTGGGGGGGGGGGGGGGTGGGGGGGGGGGGGGGTGGGGGGGGGGGGGGGTGGGGGGGGGGGGGGGTGGGGGGGGGGGGGGGTGGGGGGGGGGGGGGGGGGGGGGGGGGGGGGGTGGGGGGGGGGGGGGGTGGGGGGGGGGGGGGGTGGGGGAGGGGGGAGGTGGGGGGGGGGGGGGGTTAGGGGGGGGGGGGGGGGGGGGGGGGGGGGGTGGGGGGGGGGAGGGGGGGTGGGGGGGGGGAGGGGGGGGGGGGGGGGGGGGAGGGGGGGGGGGGGGTTGGGGGGGGGGGGGGGGGGGGGGGGGGGGGGGTGGGGGGGGGGGGGGGGGGGGGGGGGGGGGGGGGGGGGGGGGGTGGATTGAATCCACAAGTCCATGCCCCACCGGGACAGGCGGACGCCATCCGGCTCAAAAAGTTCTTTGTTGTCCCGGGTGATTTCAGCGTGGTCCACCACCGCTCCCCCGAGGGAGAGCACCACCTTGGCGGCCGCCTTATTTACTTTCCTGCAAGCCCTGTCCACGGCAGTGGGGTCCACCGCTCCCCTCCAGTGGACCCGCTGAAGCAGCTCGGACCAAACCAAAGTCATGCTGGGCCGATGCCTGGAGAGGCTCCGAAGCGTAGTGGCCACTGCATGATGGAGCTCCAAGCCCGACCTGGCCGGGAGATCCTCCTCCCCCAAGTGGATGACCAGGAGATCCGGTGTGGCCAACTGGAAAATGTACTCGATGAGCTTGGGCTCTAGCTCATGCCAAAGCATGTGCCCTTGCCCCAGCCATGTAATTCTTACGTGAGCCCCAAGTCCGAGATGCTGGCCCCAGTCGGATGAGCAGGCGTAGTCCCCGACTCCGTTGACGAGGCTGTGCCCCATGACCCACACCTGTCGAAAAACAGTCTGCGGCGTCCCTGGAGGCACTGTGAAGAGAATCAACAAGTCAGATGGGGGCGAATGTAAGCCCGAAAGGCCCCCGACCACCACCTCCCCAAGGTGCGGATGTCCTCCTGGGCCCTGCCCTCCTGCGCCGCGGACGTCGCGGCCCCAATTTGGAAGGAGTGCAACCCGAAATTGGCAGCCGGCAGCCCGGCCCGAGCCAGGCATGCCCTGAACACCGCCAGCATCTGGAACCTGGTGAGGGGGGAACCGTCCTCGTGTATCAGGAGCATGCCACCCACGCGAGGCCTGTGCCGGAGCCAAGAGATGAGGGAGGCGAGGGGGCAGGTGGCGTCGCCCGGCAGGGCCGGCATGGTGACCCAGACACCGCGGCCTTCCTGGTCGGTTTTGGAATGGGCAAGCCATGCATGAAACATGTCCCCGGACAGGACTAAATGCTCGCTGTGCAGCGCGGTGCTGGACGGCCGGTCCCAGGTGGGGGCAACTAGCTCCCCGGGCCTGAAAGCCCCATGGTGCACCAGGCGGAAAGCGGCTGCGAAATGTAACCGCTCATAGCGTGAAGCGCACACCTGCCGCAGCTCCCCGGTGACCACCCTTAACACCTCCCTGGTGACTGGGCGCCGGAGGTCCCTCTGACTGGGGCCCACCCGCCGCCAGCCCGCCACCAGCCGACGAACAACGAACGCCTTGGTCACATCTGGGAAGCCCGAAACCCTGCAGTAAAAGGCGATGCCCGCCAATTGCACCCCCATGGAGCGTGGGTGCATCCCCCGCCCATGGAGTTGTACCAAATACTCAAGTAGAAGGCCTGTGTCCACCCCGCCACGGACAGGGCGCCCCTTGGACGCTGCGTAGTTCCGGAAGTCGCGCACGGCTCTGTCGTACTGCCTACGCGTGGCCGGTGCCAACGAGTTCAAAACACCTGTGATGACGGCTCGCTGCCAAGGTTCCACAGGGACGCCGGCACTGTCGCCGGGAACAGCTCCGCCCCGGGGGCCAGACGCCGGAATCGATCCACCTGCTGGCGAGATAAAGCATCAGCGATCTCATTTTGCAAACCTGGAACGAAAGCAGCTTTAAAAGAAATGTTATAGGTGAGGCAGGTAAGAACAAGATTGCGAACCAAACGCATGACCCGTGCAGATTTGCTAGACTGCCTGTTCACCACGCGCACCACCGCCTGGTTGTCGCACCAGAAAAGCACCCTTTTGTTGAGCCAGAGATCGTGCCAAATGTGCACCGCCACCAAGATGGGGAAAAGTTCTAGGAAAGTGAGGTCCCTGGTGATGCCCTGCGTGTGCCACGCTGGAGGCCAGAGGCCCTGTGCCCACTGACCTTGAAAATACACACCAAAACCGTGAGCCCCGGAGGCATCAGAGTGCACCTGCAACTCCAAGCCGGGCTCCAGGGGTGTCTGCCACAAGGAGATGTCGTTGAAGCCTTGAAGGAAGGAGAGCCAGACCTGCAGGTCGTCTTTTAGGCCCCGGGAGACCCTGATGTGGTGGTCAGGGGACTTGCAGCCAGACAACGATCTCGCCAGCCGGGAACAGAAGGCCCTGCCCGGTGCAACCACCCTGCAGGCGAAATTGAGGTGGCCCAGTAAGGACTGCACCAGGCGCACTCTGCATTTGCGCAGGGGGAGAACGGACTGAAGCAGGTTGGTTAAGGCCAGGAGTTTATCGCCAGGGAGTGATGACGTGCCTAGTACCGTATCCAGGTGGATGCCCAAGTAGCTGAGGGCGGGGGAGGGGCCCTCCGTCTTGTTGGGGGCCAGGGGGACCCCCAGCTCGGCAGCCATGGTCTGGAAAGCCTGCAGGGCGACCTCGCACTCCCTGGTGCCCTGCCTGCCGATGAACAAGAAATCATCTAAGTAATGGGTCACCAGCCCGGAGGGCACCCGCTGCCTGAAGGCCCATTCGAGGAAAGTGCTGAAAGCCTCGAAAGCGGCACAGGCAAAGGAGCAACCCATGGGCATGGCCTTGTCCACGTACCACATGCCCTGGAAGTGGATGCCCAGCAGCTCGAAATCCAGCGGGGAGATGGGCAGGAGCCGGAAGGCCGACTGGATGTCACATTTTGCCAAGGAGGCACCCGTGCCGGCCTGTCTGATGAGGCAGACAGCCTCGTCCAGGGTGGCGTACCGGACTGTGCAAAGCTCAGGGTCGATGTAATCGTTCACTGAATCGCCCCGGGGGTAGGAGAGGTGTTGAATTAAACGAAACTCCCCCGGGGCCTTCTTAGGCACTATGCCGATGGGGGAGACCCGAAGGTTAGGGAGAGGAGGGTGGCTGAAGGGGCCGGCGATGCGACCGGCCTTGATTTCCTTTGCAAGCTTGTCAGCCACCACGCCCGGGTGATCGCGAACAGATTTTAAGTTGCTCGCCTGGTAGGCCTTCCTGAGGCCGCGATAAGGGATCCTGAAACCTGTCGAAAAACCATCACCCAGCATGCGCGCCGCGCGCCTGTCGGGATAATATCGCAGCCAGTCCAGCAGCACCCCCACCCGGACGGGTGTGGGGGCCAAAGACTGCAGTGGGGCGAGGAGTTCAGTGCTTCTGGGCGGCGGCGACGCTGCCCTGGCCACCGGCATCTTTTTGGGAGGGCCCGGCGCCAGGGGACCGGGCCTGCCGAAAGGGAGGGCGGCCGGCTGTCTTGGGGCAGCCCGCCCGGCTGTGATTTCCAGAACAGTTGGAGCAAACGTGCTCAAACCTGCATTTGGGCCGCTGGCAAGCGCCTCTATTAAATTCCCAACAGAGCCCCTTGGCCCCCGCCCGCCCTGAGTAAGCCCTGGCGGACTTGTCCGGGAAGGGGGGTTCCGCGGCCCCTTTCATGGCAGGCTGGACCACGACCATCCATGTTTGGTCGTGAATAAGATCCCAGCGGAAAAGGCTCTTATGGGAAGCGTTCTTGCGTATCGCCTCATTGTAGGCTATAGCCGCGGGTTCGCCGGCCAACACCCGGGCCCGCAGCACATGGGCCATATGGGCCGCCAAGTGCCAAGCCCGCAGGGGGTAGGCGGCCCCGATGAGGGCTAGGTATTCGGTGAAACCCTGCAGCCAGTTGTTGAAATTCCTCTCGGCCGCCGCCGGGTCCCTCCGTTTTTTGTTGGCCTTCCCGCCCGACAAGCCATGTTCCCCCTCTCGCCGAGGAAACTTGAAAATATCCACGTAGTACCCGTCAAGGGCCCGCTCCCGGAGTTTCCTGGGGAGATGGGACCCGGGAGGATTGCCGCTGTCGCCAGTCCGGGCCAGGGGACGGCTTCACACTCACCCCCCCCCTTAATCGCCTACGCTTCATGAGCCAAGGGGGGAGGGCGGGCACCTTCTCCTTTGGAACCAAAACTCCCCACTAGTTTGCAAGTCATCGCCCTCGGTAGACTCACCGGACGACAAGAGCTGGAAGACCGCCTGGAGGAACGGGAACGCCAGATGATCGCTTCTTCCTCCGGCCCTCTCGCTCGGAGGGATCGACGGATGCGCCCACCGGCTGATGGACGCGGGCTTGACTGGTGTGGGAAAGGTTGAGGTCCTCTGCCGCTCCACTCGTGGTGCCCGCTCAAGCGCCGCCGCTGACCGCCGTCGGCGCTGTGGTTCCAGATTCCCCTGCGCCAGCAGGGGGTCCCCGGATCCCCCGCCACCTCGCTGAGGGCTTGAGAGAAAGGTGCAGCAGCGCGGTCCGCCAGGTTCCGGACCAGGGGGGAAGCTGGGCCCGGCTTGCGGGCAGGCCCGGGCCGGGGGACCGCTCTGGCTTGCCGGAAAGTCGGCGAAGAGCCTCTCCAGCCGGGGACGACCGTACCCTTCGCCCCACCGGCCTGCCCCTGCCGGTCGGGGACAGGCCCAAAGCCGTGGCGGCGGCCGCTCCGATGCGACCCACCACGGGCTCCTCTTCCGAAGTCCCCGGCTGTGCCCGTCTGGGCCCGGACCCTGTTGAAGAGGGCTCAGGCTCTGCCCGAAGATGCCGGCCCCCCCGCGGGGAGCTCCTTGCTCTTGGCCCGCTTTGGCCCCATTCCGACTTCGAGACCGGCTGTCGACCAAAAGAAGGAAAGAAAAGGAGAGGAAAACAAGGAAGGTGAGTAAGAATGGAAGCGAGAGAGAAAGAGAGTGAGCAAAGGCCCCAACCAGTCTCCTTCCGGGCCTTACACGAGACACCAACAAAAAACTACCACGCCTTGCTGGGTCTCGCCGCCGGGAAGGGCGCGGACTGAGCGAGGCGTCCTTATATACCCTGGCTCCTCCCGCCTTTATGGCTGGGAGCCAATCATTGCACCCGGTTCTGCAGCATGCCGCCAAAACCATGCATGCCCATATTTCGCTCCGTTGCTCACCCCGGCAGCAATGGCTTGGGTGCATCTAATTTCTTAATAAATAGAAATCTATGGCCCTTTCCGCAAACGCAAAATAATGTGTTTTCAAACCACTTTCACAACTGTTTGCAAGTGGATTTTGCTATTCCGCACAGCTTCAAAGAGCATTGAAAGCAGTTTGAACGTGCATTATTCTGCATGTGTGGAATGAGCCTATGTTATTGCACAGAAACGAAGAGAAGTGTATTTGGCATTCTCAAAATCTATATTCTTTTTAGGCAATTTAATGGAATCTTGATGATTCTCATTGAGCAGATACACATCCTGATTGTATTTGAATCCCCACTGGTCTTAAACACAAATGTCTGATGCTATTTATGGACTTCCCTTGCTGTAGCAGTTTCCTTTTAGTAGTTTTAGTAGTCAGTCCCTAGTTTCTGAGGAGACTTTTCATTCTGCATTCATGTCGGTTTTTATTTTATTAAAAAAAATCTTAACCATTAACATTCTTCAGCAGATGTTTACAACTGGCATAAGATTTGCTACTTCCCTGATGACAAAGTACATAGAAAATAACCATGATTATTGTATTGTTGAAGGCTTTCACGGCTGGATTCAACTGGTTCTGGTGGGTTTTCCGGGCTGTGTGGCTGTGGTTTGGTGGATCTTGTTCCTAACATTTCGCCTGCATCTGTGGCTGGCATCTTCAGAGGTGTATCACAGAGGGAAGTCTGTTACACACTGTGTCCAGAAAGAAGGGAGTTGCGGGTGGGGCTTATCAGTCCAGGGAGTGATTCACATTTTCATGCCCTGCAACAGCAGCAGTATTGGTGAATGCAAATCCTGTGTTTGGGTAGTGTTTGTGGGGCAGGAGAAAAATGGCTGGCATCATACGTTTGCAAGGGATTTGTTGCTGATTGCCAAAAGTGGGAAGAGAATTTTCAAAAGGCAGTGATGGTGAGAAATGTATGCTTTCCAGTTTCCAGACTTTTGCTAACATGCTTTGTAGGCAGCAATGTTGTTTGAAAAAACGAACATGTTTGGACTGTTTCCTCCTCCAGCCTTTCCTAACACATGAAAAAGCAAAAGCAAACTTCCCCCCTTTTTTGCTGTAGGGCTTGAAAGAGAGAGAGAGAAGTCTCATTTAGAACTCTCTCCCTTCCCAAGACTTTTTTCAACAAAAGCTGCTGTTGTGCTACCTCCCCGCCCCCAACCTGGCTTGAATGAGGCATTTTAAAACTGAACCAACGACTAAACCACCACCTTCTTCAGGGCCATCTTAACAGCATTATAGACCCCTGGGCAAAGCAGTCCATGAAGGTCCTTACCTACATAACTTCTCAAAGAAATAACAAATGTAAAGGGTTGATAAAATTAAACATATATTTATTAGTTCTTCCAACAAAACCAGTGTTTAAACATTAAAAAACAGGTTGCACAGTAAAGATTAATCAGCACAAGCATTTAAGTCTTGAAAAACACAAAAATGTCAACATGTGAATGATACTCAATTGGTAAACCACACAGATGGAGGTGGCATAGTATGAAATTACCATGAATTATTTATTATTAATCAACTGTTCAACACAAACATTTGCAAAATTACTTTGCAGATAATTGCTTTATAATTGGCTTGAAGTCAGTGGTCTTCAGGATGTCATTTTCCATACACATGGATAAAAGTCAGTTCAAACACTCTGCTTCGTTGTGCTGCAAAGCTGATTTTTTTATAAGTTTCAGTCTTGAAAATGAATGTTCTCCTGCACAGTTGCCTTTTCCAATAACAAATATTTATAGTTTAGTTTAATATAGCATTTATTTGTTTACTGACAGCAAGTCACAAGGTACATAGATTAGCAAGGGGCCCCTATGTTTGTGGGTCCCTGGGCAACTGCCCAGCATGTCCATGCACTAAGACAGGAAGGGAGAATGGAAGGGAGAATTGATGGAAATCGTCCTTCTTTTCCTGCTTCTCTTCTGTTAGTAAAAAAGTTAGTCTGGATCCAACCCAATGTTGTTACTTCAGATAATGGAATGAAATTTAATTATTTTAAAAGATACTCTCTTTTTTGCTGTTGCATGGCTTAACAGAAAGTAGAACAACCACATTCATGTTTGGAAGCAGCTTAAAGACCAATACATTTTTCAAAATACGAGCTTTTAAAAAATTTTAAATTATTTTTTTCATTTTATAAAGCATACAGAAAAATAAATAAGGAAAAAAGGTTATACAATAAAGAAAGGCAAAAAAGAATAAAAATTAAAAAGGGATCTTAGCTTTTATAAAAGATTTTCTATATAAGTGATCCTGAATTACATTGCTCATTTGATATATTTTCCCACAATATCTTACTCCTTTTAAGTAAATACACACCAGCATTTATATTTATTACTTCTACAACACATTCCAACTGTTATTTTATATAATCTCACCATTGTGTTTATGATTTTATAATAATTATTTAACTATTGTACAATAAATCTTCTCCCTAATGTTATATTTTAATAACAAGTCTTTAGCAGTTTTTCTGTTTATTCTTATCACGATATTCAGTGTTTAAATATATGTGTATAGTTTTAGTATTAGTTAATTAAATATTTTATGATTAATCAATTACATTTTTAATCTACACAATGTAAAAAAATTATTTACATTGCATTATATTGAAATTCAGTACAATACCAAAAAAATATAATTCCTACTTTTTATTAAACTCCTGTTTTTGGCCTGTCTGTTTACAAAGTTAGTTAATTTGGCCATTTTGACATATTCTCTTTCTTCCCATTTTTCTTGATATGGACAATTCTTTGATCTTGTGTAATTTTTGAAGTTAAAACTTTCAGTTCCAAAATGAATAATATGAGCTTTTGAGAGTCAAATATTATTTTATCAGTGCCACTAAGAGATGATAAGTTCAGAATTCTGGAGGCTGTACCATTTCAGCCTGTGGATTATAGGTTTCAAACCGAAGGTACGCCCTCCCCCAAAATGTCTGCTTCTTAATCGCACTGCTCCCTCAAATTTTATTAATCTTTTATAATAATCCTTTTGTTGTCAATTCTTTTTTCCTTATCTAGCTGTTCTTTCTTCCAGTCATGCATTGCTTGCTGGACTTAGGAGTAGCCACTGTTTCATTCGTATCACTCGAACTCTGAAACTGTTCATTTGTGGTCATAAAATTTTTCCCCTTTGATTCCGAAGTAGTTCTGACCAAGTTGTCTGGAAATTTAGTACCCACAGTGATGTATCAACTTCAAAGAAACTTTTGGTCTTTCCCCATCTACTAACTTATTTTCTTGTCAGCTAGTCTAGACCACTTAGGAAAGTACTGTGAAACATACTGGAAATTTAGGTGGTTTTGCCAAGAAAAGCAGGTTGATACACCCAGTGTCATAGCCATGACTGTATTAAGTGAGAGCCTACTTATTAAAAAGGAAAACAAACAAAAACTTTAAAGATTAAAACATAAACAAACCTAGCAGTACCTCAGCTGTTACTGATTTCTGTATAAGGTTGTTTCTACGTGGCACAATTATACCGGGGTAGAAAAGGTATAGTACATACCAGTACTTTTTTATTCCTGTTTCTGCCTCTGCATGGCTCCCCGCTTCTTCATAGGAACCGAGGCAGGACCGGGAGGTAATGATCCAGTTTGTTCCGCACACCTCACTGGCTCTCCCTGCTTCTCTGCGCCAGAGCCACAAGGAGGTCTCTCAGCGGCTCCCTTTCTTTCCCACTAGCCTGCTAGCCATGGCGGGGGCGGTGTGTGCCTCCCAGCACTTTTAGGAGGAAGCGGAGTGGCAAGATCAGTGGCCTTCGAAACAGTTGACTACTCCATCAATTCGTATACTGAGTGGGTGTTAAGGAAGCAGCCATTTGGTGGCTTAAGTGTTTTTTCTTTGATGAGACAAAGAGTATCAACCAGAGAAACACAATCAAATGGGGGATTTGGCATGTGAAATACAATATATATGAGGTCACTGAATGAGATTATTTGGTGCTTTGAGGCCAGTCACGCCACAAGGAAGCCTCTCAGTGATCTCCTTTCTTACCCACTTGTCTACTACCTGTAGCAGGGGTGGTGGTGGGTGGCATGCCTCCTGCTGCTTTTAGGAGGAAGTGGTGTGGCAAGAAAAATATCCCGGGTTTGCTCCCGTGGTGTTTGCACGGCAGCAGGGTCACACGGGGACATTTAAAAAGAACCACCAATGTGGCAATTTTTGAAAGTCATGAGGTAAAGGAAAAATAGCGAGGCAACACTGGGGCAGACTCTATGGAGGAGTGGGGAATCAAACTTGGTTCTCCAGATTAGAGTCTACCTGCTCTTAACTACTATACCTCGCTGGTTACAACTTTAAAAAAATCATTTTAAAAGGAGATTCAATGAAAATATCTTGAGGCTGGGAATAAAACATTTTCAGAACCAAAGTGGGGGAAAAGCAATGTGGAACTCCATGGAGGAAACTTTTTATTTCTGACTCAAAATGTTTTATAAAGTTTGTGCAGAAAGAGCCATAATGTATTTCAGTGGGGAGCATGCAAGTCAATTGACATTTCTGGCTCCCATTATATCCAATGGGAATTCGATCAATTTCATTTTCAATCCCTTCAACTGTAGGTTGGCAGGATTATAAATAAAATTAAAACAAGGGAATACAATAAAACAGTTCTGTTATTCTGTTACATGATTGGTCTAGGTTATTAACTGATTCATATAGTAAATGTTCTCCTTTGTACTATATTTATTTCCCTACAATTACCTTTACAGTTGCTAATTATTTGGTTACTATAAAAATTCCAAACATTTTAATTTTTCTAGCAAGGTGTAATTCACTTCCCACAGTTGAACACACAGGAAGTTTTAAAGATATCCCCTGGATTGAAGAAACTGTTCTATGCTTGGAACTATTGAAACCATCTCACATGTGTTGTTACACTGTCCTCTACTTACAGAAGCCAGACATGACATATTGGAATCTCTTATTAACTCTGCTCTCTTGTGCTCCAGTAATTATATTATTGTGGCATTGTTATTTTCAAATGATGTGGGCTGGCTAATAGCTGCAGCCAGATTTCTTGTATATGTTTTCAAATGAGAATTCCATCATCTCCTATTGTTTCCAGAAGACAATGTTGTCCTTCATTTCAGTACATCCATAATAACATACACCAAATCTTTCTAATCGTACATGAGCAAATACTGCATTCAGACAGCAGACTGTGAAGGGAAAGTTGGAAAGGAGGGAAGGAGATTGGGAGAGGTAGGCTACCCTTCCCCTGCCTTTAGCTGATTTCTCCAGACGGTTTCCTTCACTCACAAGAAGCCACCACTGTGACTGGGCCCACCGGCAGCATTCATTTATTGGCAAGGGACCACTTAAGCCTACTGGAGATTCCAGCTGTGTTTGAAGGGCTTTATTTTTTTATTTGAACAGAACACAAGTTTTTTTTAAAGCTGGGATTTGCTTAGAATCGTAGAGTTGGAAACATATTTTCCTGTATTATGTGGGCCCTAAATTAGGAAAAACAATTTTTCACACAGTTGCTCGCCAGATAGATTAAAACCGTCCTTAAGTACTCTGACAGGTGTCACCCATCCACTGCTGATTACTACCACTTTTGTAAAAACCCAGGAGCAGCAGAGGCGTAGTGGTTAAGAGCAGGTGTACTCTAATCTGGAGGAACCGGGTTTGAATCCCCACTGTGCTGCCTGAGCTGTGGAGACTTATCTGGGGAATTCAGATTTAACTTGTACATTCCAATACACGCCAGCTGGGTGACCTTGGGCTAGTCACAGTTCTTCTGAGCTCTCTCAGCCCCACCTACCTCACAGAGTGTTTGTTGTGAGGGGGGAAGGGTACAGACTTTGTAAGGCCCTTTGAGTCTCCTACAGGAGAGAAAGGGGGGATATAAATCCAACTCTTCTTCTTCTACAGCTTCTCTTCAGGCAGTCTCACGATGAAATCTGCAAGGCTGCCATGTGATCCTCTGCTTCCTTTTTTGTATACCATTACTCTGTGGCCCTAAATTCCAGGTGTGACTCTGTGGTTAGGAAAGCAGTTTAGCATTTGAGAGCAGAATCCCTACCTCCTTTGTTACTGGGCTTGTTAATTGTCTCAATGTGAGACTTCACCGAGGGACTCAATGGTGAAAACAGGATTGTACATGCCTGCTACTGTTGTTTGTTGAGAGACTTGGGACAGGTATTAGGTTTGGGCAGGTTTACATCTCCTCTTCTGACCCCACTGTAGGCTCTTCACAGTTATTTCTTGCAATGTGGGTCCCTTTGGTGACTTTGGATAATGGAGCCAGTGGCATACCACCCATAGGGACATGGGGTAACCCATGTCCCTGGGCACACACCTTTCAGTCATGTGGGGGGGCACCGGGTGCTGTCTGGGTCCCCATGCCCAGTCTTTCCTAGTGCGCTGCTCGCCGACACCTAAGGTAGGGCCCAGCCATGTGGACAGAAGGTCTCTCCCCCATGGGGAGATTGTGCCGGCATGCAAGATCAGGCCTAGCCATGTGGACAGGAGGCCTTTCTCCCATCGGGTATCTGCCACGGCACCCTGCCCTGCCCCACCTCCCCAGGACCTGGGGAGGACAGGAGGCAGCCTGCAGGGTGGTGGTGGGGACTCGGATGGGCACCATGGCAGAAGGCTGACCTAGGAGCCAGCCTGCTGCTGGGGTGCCCTTCCGAGCTGCCCCTGAGCTCCACCCCGAGTGTGTGTGTGTGGGGT
The DNA here is from genome assembly GCF_021028975.2 of Sphaerodactylus townsendi. Lineage (NCBI taxonomy): Eukaryota > Metazoa > Chordata > Lepidosauria > Squamata > Sphaerodactylidae > Sphaerodactylus > Sphaerodactylus townsendi. Next base: position 109,576,095 of record NC_059425.1, read on the forward strand.
GCGCCCAGAGCAGGTGTTGTCCCCGGGCACCATTTTTCCCAATACACCTCTAAATGGAGAGAAAGGGGTACTGGCTCCCTCATGGCACCTGATGGCTTCATCAAATGAAGATGGGTGGGAAGTGCCCTGCAAGCCTTAGAAAGCTCTAAAAAGCTTTGAAATCTCATCTCTGTGGCTGGCCAGTACCTGCACAGACAGTCTTGATGAACAAGTTGCAGGTAAGTGCTATGCTCCTTTCCTTACCATCCCATTGAGTTCCCAGATGTAGAAACAGTTCTTCACTATGTACAGCTATTAGGTTACTGTATTGTCATGTGTAGTAATCACAATTCATAACTTTTCTGACATTTGCAAAGCCTGATACAATACACTGCAGATGGGAATTATTCATAAACTGTTCTTTTAAGATCTTTTTTTCTTTTTAACGGAATGAGAGCTGAACAAAAGAATACTTGTTTGAATTAACATTAACATTTCAGTTGTTGACATTGGAAGGATGTGGATTGCTAACTGGTGGTGACCCATTGCTTTGAAGGGGATTTGGGTTTTTGAAGTTGTGAGTAGAAACACTGCAGGGGCTGATGTCCTGCAGAGGCAGGTGGCTATATCACACGTTTGGATAAATATCACATTGTTTCAAGCAGAGACAGAACATTCCCATAACCCTTTAACTGGTGCTCTTATTTTGCTATCATGATTTGAAAATTCTGTATCCCATTTTAAAACTATTTTTAAGTTTTGTACCAAAAATTTCCATTTCAGGGTTGAAACTTTAGCTCAGAACTAACATGTCCTTCTATATGAGAGCATGGAAGATGTGAAAAGGAGTTGATTAGTATGATGTCCCCTTGAAGATGTTCCAAAAACTTTTGCTGGTAGAGAATACAGCAGTCAATTTGGGGGGAGATGGCCTGGAAGCTCTGTTCCAGTGCTTCTTTGTCTCTATGTATAATTTAAGATGCTGGTAAGCTGGTGCTTACATTTAAAGTCCTTTTTTACCTGAAGCCCAGATACTGGAAGGACCATGCAGTTATTATGCACCTAACAACCAATTCTTTCAAAAGTTAGGAAACAGCCTACTGATAGGGCAGTCACCGAACTGGGTTTTCAGGCAAGACTGAATGACAAAAGAGCTTCTGGGGCACGTTGAATAAGTTTATGCTTGATTATTTTAATTATTTTGTTTTAATTTATTTTGTTTTTATTTTGTTTAATTTTTTTTTTAGTTAAAGCTAATATTTCTGTATTTTGTTTGTTGTCACCTGCTTGTTTCAAAAGAAAGGCAAGGTATCCAAATAACCTAAATATATAGTCATGTGTGGTTATTAGCACTGTTTTGAAACAAACCATCAGTTTGTGAAGCTTTGCTGTAATTCTACTTGCAGTAAAACATGCTTTGCTGAAAAATGCAATGGGCTCTAGGCAGCTGTTGGTAGTGGGTGCAGCAGCAAGGCAGGATCTTTCAAATCAGTAGTGCATATTAATGTCATACCTGGGGGTCATGAGGGGACTTGAGACCCAGACACCACTTGCCTGAGTCACATAGGGCTCATTTTGCCAACTGCACGCCCTTGCTTGCCCTGTTCCCTCATCCACCCACCTGGCTCACCCAGCCCATTTACCACTTCCTCACCCTCCCCAATCACCTGGGTCACATGGGGGTGCATTTAGCCACCTGCCTGCCCCTGCCTGCTCACCTGCTGTGCTCCCCTGCCCCAACCTGACAGGCTCACCTGCCCCTTTGGTTTGGCCACCTTGCTCGGCTGCCCTGTTCACTGGTTGCTCTCCCGCCCAGCTTGCCTGCACCATTCGCTGCTCGCCTGCCTTGCTCAGCCGCCTGGCTTGACCACCTCCTTTGCTGCCTGCCCTGCTAGCTTGCTCACCTGCCCATCTTTACCGCCCCATTTGCCATTCATCCCACCCTGCTCATTCACCCACCCCACTCACCTGCCAGCCCCACTCGCCTACCTGGCTCACCTGCCCTGTGTCTCTCGCTCACCTGCTCCACTCACTCATTCTGCTTGCTTGCCCACCTGGCTTGCCTGCCCCATTGACTGCTCATTCTCCTGCCTTCCTCACCTGCCCACTTGCTTGCCTGCCAGCTTGCTCAATTTTGAGTGACTCAGTTTTGGGGGGACAGGGTGGTCAACCAGTACTTGCCCTCAGGTGCCATTTCTTTCAGGTATGCCAATGAACATTATAAGACTTCTTTATATACAATGTTTTTTTGTGAAGATTTTGTTCAAACTAGCAAGTAATTTTCCTTGTTCTGGTCTGTGGATAATTTGCACTTTTACATCAGCAAAGCATCAGACTCTTGACAATGCAACATAAAGTTGTCCATGGCTGAAGACTGGTTCTGGTAGGTAGATACCAAGTTTCTGCAGTGTTTGACCTTGAGATTTATTAATGGTCATAGAGGCCTTTAATCAGGATTTGAAAATAGCAGCAATGAAGGAGTTACTGAACAGTACCCCCTCCTCTTTCCAAAGCGTTCCCTACAGCAGCAGACTTTGCCAGGCTGGATGGCCAAGGGCGACACTTCCCAGCAGGTCGTGCTTTTTCTGGTTTGTTGTTGGGAACACACTGATCAATTATATAATAAGATGACTGGTAAGAGAGCTGGTGTGGTGTTCTTGCCCTGGGCTCCATTTTCTGTAGATATTCCACTGGCTCAAGTGTCGAAATCCCACCAACCCTTTTTATAGTGAGAGGTTCCCTCTCGCACCCTATGTCAGATTCTGCACTGGACAAGTTATAAGTCTTTGCTTAAACTCTCAAAGTACAGGAAAAGAGATTCCAGCTAAAAATTAGGAAGAACTTCCTGATGGCAAGGCTGTTCAACAATAGAATACACTGCCTCAGAGTGTAGTGGAGTCTTCTTTTTTTGCTGGTTGGCCATTTGTTGGCCATGTGTATTCCTGCATGGTAGAGGGTTTGGCTGGATGGCCCTGGTGGTCTCTTCCAACTCTATGATTCTATAATTAGCCACAGAGTTCTTTAGTGTTTATCCCATTAAAGAAACTTTTCTGCTTCTAACTCAGGTAAGGCAAAAGTTTCAGAGAGTGAATCCATTCTTTTCTCTTGCACAATTAGCAAACCAGACATGAACGAAAAAAGAGATTCTTTTTATTGAGCAAGACAGAGAAAAATTAAGGCACAAAAAGAATTAAAACCACATAACTGTGGAAATGCATACTAAAATTATTAGTGTTCTTAGGATTTCTTCCTCATATTATTACTGATGATAGTTTTAATACAAATCAAGGTTTTATATTTTGTCTCATTGCCTTTAGGAATGATAAATTACCACAGATCTCACCAATTATTTTTCTGAGACTTCCAGCCAGAGAAATCTGATTAGCTTGCCGTAGGAGTATATATTTATAGAAATATATCTTTCTCTAGGTCTCTAATCATATGGTTATTTCTAGATATCTGGTTTCTACTAAATAAGAGAAAATCAAAGTGCAAATAGCCAATCAGTGGTGCATATAAGATCATCTAATATAGTAAGAGTAGAAAACCTATCACAACTCTTGAAAAGCAATTAATCTAGTCAGTTGTTCCAACTAACAGTCCAAGATAGTTCCAAACTAAGCAATAGGTGTGTAATCTCTCAACTTGTAATAAAAAGGAATTATATAATTGCTACTGCATCACATAGCGATTTATGTATGTTAATCAAGATGGTTCTTATTTCCTTAATAAATTCTTGATTTTTCTTTCCATTTCTGTATGAACTTTGATTTTAAAAAAACTCTGAGAGTATAGGGTTCTCTCACCAATGACCATTCAACTTTGCTACATAGGGTTACATGTATATATACAGAGAGAGAGAGAGATTTAGGATACTTCTTGTAGAAACCAGGGAAAGGAGAAAAACTAAGGTGTTCCTCCAGGTGGTGGTAGTTAGGTTATCATTCCTAAGGCCTGAAGGCCTGGCAAAAGTAGGTTAAAGAGTGCTAGAATTTACCTTTTCCCTCATCTGTGGCAACTTTTTAAAGATGCAATGCTGGCAGTTGCCATTAGAATAAAGGTATTACTACATAGAAAAAAATGAAAGTTAAAGAAGATATGATCCAAGATATCCCATAATTTTAAATGTCTTAAAGTAGCAGTATGCCCCTACAGTTCATAATGAGCTTAATCTGCTTGGGAAGGGGTCTACTCTTCAATCCTGCTGCATCTTTCTAATGCAGTTTTTTGACCTATGGTATATGTATGCGGTCCTCCCCATGGAATACATGTCTTGTTGATATTTAATGGATATTATCTTTTGCTTTGATTGAAGAATATAATTGCATCATTTATTATTTAAACAGGTTGAACCAGTAATACAGAAGGACCATGAGAGTTTGGTGCATCACATCCTACTTTATCAATGTAGCAGCACCCTGAATGACAGTGTAGTGGGCTATGGTCATGAGTGCTACCATCCAAACATGCCAGATTCTTTCCTCACATGTGAAACCGTAATTTTTGCTTGGGCCATTGGAGGAGAGGTAAGATAAATTTGATTTATTTATCAAATAGTAATGATGATTGAAGGTGTTCCATTTACCTATTTCTTACCATTTTTATAAGTTCTTGGGTGGTTCTTTTAATATCTGACCTATCATTGTTATTATATTGCTAGCTCACTTCCATCATTTCTTCTTGGTCAGTTACAGAAAGGGGTGATAATTAGGAAAGGAGTGGGAAGCTGGATAGTCATGCTCCCATTCTCACTATTCAGTTTCTATTTGTTGCAATGATAGAGATGTAAAAATGAGGCAAAAACATAAAAATCCAACAGAATAAAAATGAGGCAAAAACATAAAAGTCCAACATAAATATGGTTAAGTGATATGTCTATCTTCAACATGATGTCAGCAGACTCAGATATTTGTTGCTCTAGTAGCACTTTCAGGTTTGTGTCAGTTCTAAGAGGTCTGTCATTTTTCTTCAGCTTGTATGCTAAGATGTAGTTAAAGATATGCTTCAAACTGGATCAACATGTTATAGCAATAGAACCTGTTTAATTCTGGTGGCATGTTTCAAATTTCAGGGCTTCACGTATCCTCATCATGTTGGTTTATCCATTGGTACAGCAACAGATCCTCAATATGTGCTTATGGAAGTGCATTATGACAATCCATCATATCTGGAAGGTGCTTTTCTTTGTTTTAATTTCTAAGCTGTTAAATATGCTAATTAAAGAAATGCTAATATATTTACATATAGGTTACAATATAATCTGTATTTGCATATATTTTCTTGGGTTTTTCCTAAAACAAGTGAAATGAGGTATCAGCAGATGAAGTCCACATTGCTGCATAAAATCTCAAGTGTGAATATCCTAGGGCTTGCACTGGCCCATGTTGAAGTTGGATGAACGAAACTGGGGCTACAATACCTTGGTCCTAAGATCCATTCAGTGGTTGTCTGTCTGTTTCTAGGTCCAATTTAAGGTGCATGTGCTTACTTAAAGCCCCTTACAACCTGAAATCCAAATACTTGAAGTACCATGCAGCAATTATATTCCTCTAACCAACGTCTTCCAAAAGTTCCCTCATTCTCAATGAAGTGAGCAATGACCTGGGACTGGGCCTTTTCTTCCTCTTCCCTGATCTTATGAAATAGCCTCCTGATAATAGTAGGGTAGGCACCCACACTTGGAGTCACAATGGTGATGCACTCAGCTTGAAAAGAAAAAAGGAATAAATGAAACCTTTGTAGGTGAATCCATAACTGAGGACACACAGAACTGAAATAAGTTACTTGTCACAGCAACTGTTATGTGTGGCAAGTGCTGTCAAGTCACAGCAACTTTTGGTAATGACAGAAAGGGGCTTTGAAGTCAAGTGAGAAGCAGAGGTGGTTTGCTATTACCTTCCTCTTCAGAGTCTTCCTTGGTGGCCTCCCCTCCAAGCCCAGGCCCTGCTTAGCTTCCTAGATCTGATGAGATCGGGCTATAAAATGGTGCCTCCCCTCCCTAGCAATTGTTCTAGACACTATCAGTTTTCTCACAGCACTCCAGGTTGCAGTGGATGTTTGATCCAGGGGAAGACAAAATACTGCAACTTGAATTGAGCTATCTTTCCAATAAGCAATTTGCTTCCTTACAATAAGTCGTATGGATAATACTCCACATCTGTTATACTAAACAACTTCTGTCTCAAAAAATCCATACAAAAACATAAGAATTTTCTGTGCAGCTTAGAACAGTATAAAGTTTATCCTGCCCTGCTTAATCACCCACTTGTGACTAGGCTTTGTTTACAGGGTTTCTGTTTATTCCCGAGACCTGTCTGCCCCATCTTAAGGACAGTCCCTCTCTTGTCTTAATTTTTTTGCCTAAAACTTGATGAGTGTGTCCTAAACCTACTGAAAATCGATAGGATATTCTTTGTTGATTTGTAATACCAGCTGACAATTACTCTTTTGTTCTTAGGGAAGATGGATAACTCTGGATTGAGGCTATTTTATACTCCAGATTTGAGGAGATATGATGCTGGAGTTATTGAAGCAGGTCTTTGGGTCAGCCTTTTCCACAACATCCCACCAGGCATGCCTGAATTCATGTCAGAGGGTCACTGCACTCTGGAATGCCTGAAAGAAGTATGTCTATTGTCTAGCATAATTAAGTGTAATTCTCTGAAGAAACTGAAAATAGCATTTTAAAATGGCTTTCTTGTTCCAAAGAAAGTGGTAAATACTGGCATAGGTAGTTGTCATTTGCTTCCCTCTTTGTCCAGATTAAGAAGATGGAATATATGCACATGGGACAAATTTGTCCTGCTGTGGAACACAACAGCCAGTGTATATATTTTTTAAAGTGTCATGTTTCTGTCTCATTCTGTCTCAATCTTAAATAAGTATTTTAGCACTCTGATTTCTGCAAAGGGTACATATCCTTTATTTTTATTCTCGTCAAAATGATACATATTGTAAATTCTATCAATTGCAAATTCAGGTCTGAAAAATAGTGATGGAAATTTTTAGGAAGTCAGTACTATGGGGCACTGCTTGACTTCAGTAAGTTAGACTTTCTCATTGTCATGTGTATTAGACTGACCCCATTCATTTTTTTAACTGAGTTTCAAGAGCAACATGAGCAAATGTTGTTGATGGATGTTTAATTGGACACACAAGGCCTAATTTCATAAAATATTGTCAATGAGTCCATATTGAAAAGTTCAAGAACTCGTGCTTTAAATTTCAAACGCATAGAGATGGAGTTTTTTTAACATAGTGAGCTGAACGTATTACTTGTATTTGTTAGTGTAATGCTATGCACAGTTACTCTGGTGTAAACCCATTGATTCTATACATGACTACACTGCTAACCACCTAATTCAAAGTATAGTTTTATACATTAGTCAGCCCATTACTTACCGTATATACTTGTGTATAAGTTGAGTTTTTCAGCCCTGTTTAAAGGCTAAGAAAAGCCCCCTCGGCTTATATGCAAGTCACCATTTTCTAGCAATCACAAGCCACAACTGGCAGGCTCTAATGATGCTGGGGGCGGGGCCGGGACAACCTCCGTGCGGCTGAGAAGCTACTTGTTGCTGCCCTCCCAGAGAGTGAATGGGGGAACCCCCACAGCCGGCAGGGTCTTCAGGCCTCTAACAAGGCTGGGGGCGGGGCCGGGACAACCTCCCTGCCCCAGCAAAGCCTGGCTGCCTGGGCTTCCTCAAACCCAGCTGGCAGGCAGAGGGAGCTCCTTATTTGGGCAGTGACTCCCCCTGATGTCACTGCCCAAATAAGGAGCTCCCTCTGTCTCCTGGCTTCCCACCCTCGGCTTATATGCGAGTCAATAAGTTTTCCCAGGTTTGAGCAGTAAAATTAGGTGCCTCGGCTTATACATGGGTCGGCTTATACACACAAATATACAGTATTTGAGGTGTGTTGTATTGGTGAAGCAGATGCTCCTGTATTATTTCCAAATATGCTCAATTTCATACAGTATTTGAGGTGTGTTGTATTGGAGAAGCAGATGCTCCTGTATTATTTCCAAATATGCTCAATTTCATGATGCAGGATTAGGGTTGCCAGCACTGCTTTGGCAAATACCAAGAGATTTTGAAGGCAATGCCTAGGGAGGGTGCAGTACAGAGGACATGATATCACTTCCAGAATTTCCCCAGATCTCTGTGGTAAAGACCACGGGGGCACAGGAAAATTCCTGAAGCCTCACTGAGGGAGGGCAAATGGCAAGTTTAAGCACAATAGGAAATGGAAGTTCATTGTATCAAGAAATATATTCACTAGCCCATTCCTTTTGTACTGGTAGTTCAAATTTACAAATAAAATTGAAGATTTGGCCTTCCTTGATGATATCAAATTAGGTAATGTTTTTGCCAACTTGAATCCCACACAGAGTACATCATCTAGATGAGAACTCAACATTTTACAGAAAGCTTAGGACTTGAAATTGGATATATGAGAGTCTGTCTTGATTGGCAGGCCTTTGTGAGAACATCTCTCATACTAATGATTACAGATTATGTTTTTAAATTGAGCTTCAGTTGATAATTTTGACTTTAGCTCTGCAGTATTCTGTTATCAGTTTTTTTGCAGCTATGCAAGTGAATTTCCAGGCTGTAAGAGATAATGTTAACCTTTAATTGCAAATGACTTTGTAAATGTTTTTTCTCCATAAATGTTGACTTTGCTTTACTTTTTTATCATAGAGGAAATGTCACCTAAAGTAAATGGCACTCATACACAAAACAATAGCATTTAAATATAAACATAACATGTCATGGATTTTTGTTAGGTTGAAAGTGAATCACATTTCATATACAAAGCAAACAAATACTTGTGAGAAATTGTGGGACGGGCGGGCTACAGTATGAAAGAGTATTAATTGATGAAGTGGGAATAGTGAGGGAAATTATAGCTTGCTTTTCCTAGCTGTTTCATTAATTGCTGAACACTCACTTCTTTTTTACTGGAGAAATAGATTGAATGTTGAGCAGACTGCATACCCACCCCTTTGCTACCTCTACTCCAAGCTAGATGTAGCTTTCCCCCTTTTTCCAGGTTTTTAGTTTTGGAGATGCTCCTTTGCCTTAAAATAATTATTTTGTAAAGATAAAAAGTTCCAAATGTTGGTCAACCACTAAATATGTGTGTGTGTGCGTGTGTGCGTGCATGCGTGCGTGTTTCATATGTTTCATCTGCAGAAGTAGAGCAATTTTTGCCAATTCTTTTGCAGAACACCCCCCCCCTTTCACTGTTTGTTGTTTTGAGGAGTCCATTAAGTTCCTCCATCTTGATGTCAGTGACCAAGGCTGGTTGCATCTAGAGGGAAGAATTTGTGAAAATTGCCTTCCTAAGTTGGGAAACTAGATAAATTACATAAGCATGATATTTGACCCTATCGCAAAATAATATAAGGGGCCCAGCAGGGACTTGTTCGAGAAATCACATTTTCTTATTCTCTTATTTCCCCTTTCCCTGTATTGGCAGCCACCATGCCTCTCCATTTCGGCTTCCTCCTCTCCTTCCCACCCAAGCTACTGTTATCTGCTCTACTGTCTGCAGCTTTCCTTCCTCCCCTCCCCCCAACAGCCTTTAAGTTTTACTGGTATCACCTTCCCTATGCTTCTCCACCCTGTTTCCTCTTTCCCTCCTTCTGGCAACTCACACATTACCACCTTTCCCTCCTTTCCTATCTCATTCCTACTCACCAACTTACCTTTTATCTGCCTCCCCTTCTTTAGCTATATTTATTATTTCATTTATATCCTGCTTTTCTCCACAAATGGGAGCCAAATCAATTTACATCATTCTTCATGCCTCAGTTTTATCTTCACACAAATCCTGTGAGTTAAGTTAAGCTGAGAATGTGCAACTGGGTCAAGGTTACCCAGTATTCTTTTTTGGCAGAGTGATGATTTGAACCTGGGTCTCCCAGATCTTAGTCTGAAACTGAAATTACTACACTATAATGGCTTTCGTGGGATGGCTACTGTTGAACGGTAGCTTGTAGCTGGACCTAGGTGAATTATTCATGGTGCCTTGTGATTGCTTGTGTTCCTGACCCCAATAAGTCCTTCCTCAAAAGCCATAACAACCTGCCTTTTACTGACAGAAACCAAGGCTAGAAGCCTGGCAATACTGTGTGGTTAGTAACAGCCACTGAGGTCATTTATTTCTTAAAGCTAAAGGTGCTGGTTCTATTGTTGGGGGATGGAGTTCAACCCCCTGTGGATGTATATGTATGTTTGTGTATTAGATTTGAGATTTTTTTGTAAACCTTCCATGAAGATAGTTTCAGAGGGTAGATGTGTTCATCTGCATTATAACAGCTAGATTCCAGCCTACTAGCACCTTAGAGACTAACAAGATTTTTGGAGTGTAAACTTGAGAGTCCGAGGAAACTTTGACTCTTGGAAGTATATACCGCCAAAATCTTGTTGCTCTTTAAAGTGCTATTGGCTGTTCTGGAAACCTGGGGCTTTTCTCAGATTGTAGCAAGATCTCTCTTGTTGTTCATGGCTCTAGTCTCTGGATTTAAATATCCACATCTGCAACATTATGAGAATTAGATAAGTTGGTGAAACTGCTGTGTGCAGAGTGGTAGCTCTTGCATATGTATAAATGTAGATATGCATGCGTATAAATATGTATAAATGTAAATATGCATATGCACTCTTCTAATATGAGGAGTGCATCCACTGACCCTTTGAAGTAAACTGATTGCTTTCATTGGTCTTTTCTAGGCCCTGGATGCTGAGAAGCCAAGTGGAATTCACATCTTTGCTGTTCTCCTACATGCACACCTTGCTGGTAGAGCTATAAGGGTGCGCCATTTCCACAATAGCAATGAACAACAGCTTCTGGCATATGATGATGACTTTGACTTCAACTTCCAGGAGTTCCAGTATCTAAAAGAAGAAAGGCTCATCTTGCCTGTATGAATATAAATTCTTTTCCATTTCAGTAATATTTCAAAGTGAGGTTTGAAGTGAGATTGGTCAGAAATACCCATATTACAAGCAAATATGGGCTAACAGTCTTGCCCAGCATCTCTGTCTGCTTTAAAAAAAATGAAATTAGAGATTTAATTTCCATTGACCGTTATGTGTCATGAACTTGTGTGTTGTTGTTGCCATGCAACACCATTATTTTGTTCTTTCATTCCTTTCATTCTTTCTTTCTTGTTTCTATTCCTCCCCACTCCTTTTTGTTTGTTTTGGACAATACTGCCTGCCTCATCTACTCATAACATTATCTACTTGCTCTGTACATATTAAGCATTAATTGTGATTTTGTTAAATACACTGAGCCAAAGAGATGCCCACAGTTGTGAGTAAAAAATTGACAGAACAGGAGATGTGTGATGATAAGAAGCAGGTGGAATGAGGAACATCCCGTAAGAAATTAAAAGAACAAATTCATCACAAACAAAAGAAACAATGAATGGAGGAAACTATTGTTCAGACAGAGACATCTTCCAGCTGTCAGTTCTTCAGCAACTATCACTAAATAGGAAGTACAGGTGCCAAACTTAAATGAGAAGTGATCAAGACTGTGGCACAATGCTGAACTAGTCTTTTTAGACAAGCAGCAATTAGCAGAATCTGTGTGCGACATGCAGGTGGTTTTTTTTTCTGATTTATCACTTTTAACTTTACCTTGAAATTCTGTGATTCTGAAATATAGCTGTCTATAATAAAGCATATCAAAGCTCATGATCCTAATTAGCACTGAGTAGTAAATGACTAAGCAATTCCAGTGCTACACTTGACAGAGTTTTATCCTTTCATTGATGTGAGGAAAAATTTTGCTGTCTGTGTTACTCCACAACGTATAAGTGAATTTGTAGGATCTGGAAAAAAAATGGATACTGCCTTCTAAATAATGTCTAGCTCCAGTTGTGTTTTCTCATTGTTAATTACTTTAAAGCTGCATGTAGCTAAGGTAAACTGTTAACTATGGATCAAAATCACTTACTGTAGTCCATTTTATATTTTTGATTCAGAATAATACCATGTGCATTACTGAAGCACTACTGAAAAGTATACTGCCCCAAATATGCAGCTTTGCCATTTTAGGCCTGGAAGGGGCAGTGGGGCACTTTTGCAACAATACCAAAAGCTACTTTTGTTCCTTCATGTGAGCTCAGAATTCTGGGAGAAAGGGAGATTCATGTATACTGCACCAAGCTTCTAGAAGAAGCTTTTTTGTGAACCTACCTAACCACTGCAGTCACCTTCGAAGGCCCTGCTTTAAGTACATAGCCAAAACCAGAAAAAGATTCACAAAATAAACAAAATCTTATCTTCAGTTATTGATTCTAGTAAGAAAGAGAACCAAGGTGTAGAATCCTAAAACTCAACAGTGAAATGCTGTTGCTGCCATTTGATTGTGACACTATTCTGTGATACTGTTAGTCAAAGATTTATTTCATGAATACTGGAACTGAGGATCTTTGTAGCTATGTATTGTTCATAGTGCATTTACCACAGGAAGATACTGAGTGTTGCTGCAGTAGAAATCATGTGGTATATTTTATTAAGTGTATTATGTATATTTAATACTATGCAATATAAATACCAAAAGTGAAATTTCCCCATATATGTTACATCTTTGAAATAACTCACTTTCCAAAATGGTGGTATTCGTTTGTGAAATTATATTTCTTACATTCTGTTTTTTTAGGGAGATAATTTAGTCACCGAATGTCGTTACAGTACTGTAAATCGATCGTATATGACATGGGTAAGAAATTACATATTGGTTTGATTTGAAAATGATGTATTAGCCACAAACATTACTTTGAGATTTAAATAGTTAAATATTATTGAGAATTAATCTTAATTAATCTCAGTTTTGTAAAGCTGACTTCTGATTATGGAGAAACTGCTTATCTTCTCCAAGGAGACTATTCTAAGCCACTTTGAATCTCCATTGAAAGATAAAAAGCAGGGCATTAGCAAAATTAATGTTCTGCCTGTATATTTTCATTTGCCTTAGAACTTTTTGAGTTGGATATTTTGGTAAAATGTACTTAGGCATTGTTAAGTAAAGTAATAGCTTGCGAAAATATGCATGACATAAGTCAAAGATAAACTGTACCGATATAATAGATAAAACTACAAGCTTAGTTTTACAATCTTCCATTTAGGTTTAAAACTTGTCTTTAAGGATGAGACTTTATATTACAAGTAGTTCCATTCTTGCTTTAAAAGGTTGTTTTCTTTCCCAAATGAAGCTGCTGGTGCTGTTGTTTTAAAAAAGAGCACAGTGTGGGGCTAGTTTCCCATGCTGTTTTTACAGTGATAAAAATGCCACTTTTAAAATGGCATGAGAAGAAAGGTTTTAATGCCCTCTCTCCTGTGCTATTGTCCCCTCAAAGTAGCTCCCTGCTTCCACAGCTGCAATAGGACAAGGGAGGAAAAAGCAGTTTAAAATAACCATGGAACTACATACACCATGTACTTTTCTCCTGGTACTGAGGCAGCAATACAATGTAAGAGTTTCCCTTTGTAGATCCTGAAATCTCCAAAGTCTACGTAATCGCAACTGAGCATTTCTTCTTTGATATTGATTCTTCCCTTCAGAAGAAAGGAATTATCCCCTGCTTTCTTCCCAGCTGAAGAACAATAAGCAGAAATTTCTCTCCCTCTTTTGTTTCCTCCTCTAGCTATTGACAGAGTAGAATTCAACACAAATATAGTTATGAGTTTGTGGGCTGCTCTCTATATTATCTGCATTTTAAGTATGGGTTTCTGGTAATTATTGAGAATAAACTGAGTAATCTTAGGGAGCATTCCAAACTTCTCCCCCAATTACAGCACATGAGAAATTATGAGGCTAAGATTGATACTCTTTTTACAATTTCAGGGTGGTTTTAGTACCAGAAATGAAATGTGCTTGTCCTATCTTCTGTACTACCCCAGAATAAATCTCACTAGATGTGCAAGCATTCCAGACATCATGGAGCAACTTCAGTTTATTGGTGTGAAAGAAATATACAGACCAGTAAGGTAAGTAGGATAGGTGTAATGTCTGATGCCTATGATGCTTCAGTGCTAAAAAGCAAGTATGTCCTTTGATGTCAACAGCCAGCCACTGCTGTCCTTAAATACTACTTTTTGACTGCCTGTCAATATTTAAAAGCTGTTCAACTAAGACCCATATTCCATGTTCCTAAAGAGACTGGAGAGCAGCAGTGTCTCAATGTAACAAAGTCATGTGCTTCCTGTAGTTTCCACATTCACTACACCATAGAGTGCCAAAGTGGTGTAGTGGTTAAGAGCAGGTGGATTCTAATCTGGAGAACCAGGTTTGATTCCCCACTCCTCCACCTCAATGGAAGAGGCTTATCGGGTGAACCAGATGTGTTTCCGCACTCCTACATTCCTGCTGGGTGATGTTAGGCTAGTCATAGTTCTTCAGAACTCTCTCAGCCTCACATATCTCACCAGTGGCGTATTTGCCTAAGTACTGAGGTACCCTCTGTCCCTGGTCGCCACTGATCTGTTCATGTGGGTAGTGCAAAATCAGCCCCCCACTTGACCAGGAAGACCCTCTGTCCCTGGTCGCCACTGATCTGGTCATGTGGGTGGTGCAAAATCAGCCCCCCACTTGACCACTCGTTCTCTTGTGGTGCCCTTGGCACTGCCCGTGTCATCATTGACATGGGCAGAGCCAAGGAAGCCAGAGGACCCCCTCCAGCCTCGCACTTCTCCTGGGTGCCATCTCCCCCCAAGCCCTGCCCCCCTCCCGGCTGTCAGCTCCGAGCCAACAGCCAACAGTCCCTTCTGCCCTCCCCTCCTGGGAGAAGCAACTGGAAGGCTCTGTGCTGGAGCCTTTGCTTTTATAAGCTCAGGGGACATGGCCCTGCCCTTCAGGGGAATGGCCTCACCCCCAAGCTGGGAGGGGGCAGGGGTGGGCACTGCCCCAGGCGTAGCAGAAGGCACCCGGAAACCAGATATCTCTGGGCGCCATTTTCCCCCAGTACGCCTCTGTACCTCACAAGGTTCTGTTGTGGTGAGAAGAAGTGAAAGGAGCTTGTAAACCATGTTGAGTCCCCTTACAAGAGAGAAAGGTGGAGTATAAATCCAAACTCCTCTTCTTCATAGCAGCATGCATATGCATTCAGGTGTGAAAGAAGATGCCTGGAATGTTGCTGTAGCAGCACTGAGGTCCAAATGAAGCCCTACCATGAAGCCTCCTTATAATAAGACCTACCAGTTGCTGCCACTGTCAGGTAGCAATTGAAGAAAAGGAAGGGGTGATATGGAGACTAATAGTGATTGAGAGAAGGCATACAGAGGGACCAAACTTTGGAATAAGTTTGCAAATAAAACAATTTGTTTTCTATTATTTTTCAAAGAAAGCATTTTCCCCTAAACACATTCTCAGTCAAGTTGCAGGGAGCTTAGTCCATCACTACTGGCATGTCACTATTTCCAGCAATTTCCAGTTTTTCCAGTATTTTCCAATTTCCAGTATTTCCACTATTTCCAGTGGTATCTAGGCTTAAATTCTTAAAAATATGGTGCTTTGGCATATAGGATACTGGTTTAGAGATGGAGTTAAGACTATTTTGTCCCTGGAGCTCTGTGCTACTCAATGATAAACACATCATTCAACAAATTATTTTAGGGCAGACATCTTCAAAGTACAATACTTGTAGCCTTTATTTGGCTGACATTTTATAATCTTTCCTAACAGCTTGAAAAAACACAGGTTCTGATTTAGAGCATGCAAATGTATCTTTCTGATCACAGAAAGAAAACATTCTAATAAGTGATGTGCTGTCTTGAGTGTTCATTTGTAATGTTGGGATGAAAGATTCATATTTGGTCTGAGGCAAAGCAATTGTTTTGGCGGGCCAAAAAATAAAAATGTGAGGGTTTTCTGTCAAATGCAGTGTCAATTAACTGAAGAATCTTTTCTTGGAAGACCTAATACAAAAGTTTTATTTGTGTGTTACACTAAAAAATACATGACATAATTTTGACTTCATTTGATTGTTGAAGGAATTGTCAGCTATAGAATTCACTTGTACATTCCACTATTTAATAATGTATCATCAAAATAGAAACAGTTCTTCACACAGTGCTTAATTACAACTCACTTTCATGGGATATGATGATGGCCTTTAGTCTAAGAGTCTTCTAACAGAGATTAAACAAACCCATGTCCTACCCTGATGGCCCAAGCTAGCCTAACCTGGTCATATTTCAGAAGCTAAACAGGGTTAGCTCTGGTTAGTATTCAAATGGGAGACCATCAAGGAAGTCCATGGCCAAGCACATGGCTGGCACAAAGGCTGGCCAGGATCTTTATAGGTTCAGGCCAACCTCCTTTCCTGATGACGTCGCAGGGTAAGCACCACGACACCTGTCTGCCCTGCCATGGCATGGCTAACAGCTCACTTCTGCCCCTACCAGGGCTGAAGCTGGGGACTCCTTCCTGCCCATCCCGAGCAGCACCCGTGGCTGCACTGATTCACAGCCGCTCTTTTCCACCATGAGCAGACAAATTCATGGAGGAAAGATCTATTAACAGGAAATAATTCAGTCAAGATGGTTGAATTTTTCTCCCTTCCATTTCAGAAGTATTTCTGTGTGCAGTCCACCCTTTCAGCTCTGAGGTGTATTGGTTCAATTGTGTATGGTGTATTATTATCCTGACTTGCTTGCCGATGCTTAAATCAGATCTACATTCAACTGAAAGATACATACTGTATATACTCGTGTATAAGTCCACCCGTATATAAACCCAAGCTAAAACAACACTGTAAAACAAATGTATCAGAGTAACTCGTTGACTGGAACCAGGTAACATGAAAATGATAAATCAGGTACAAATTCAGAAAAAGAGAAAGTTAGAATCATTGCCCACTTTAAACTCCGATTTGCCTGTATGCAACATGTAACAAGACATTATATATTTTTGGGAATATACTGTTTGAGAAACTGACAGCAGCATACTGCTCTAGGTAATGTGTATTTTTGCTAATAGGTCCATAGAAGTCAGACTGGAATGGTACCTGTAAGTCATCTAACCTTATTTACTGCATAAGGAAGTGTTCAGATGCCACAGTGTGTTAATATGAGGCCAGATCATGTGTGTGTTCATGTGTAATGTAGTAATGTACAGTTCTGAAGAAGGTTGTCTTCCAAGTTTTTATAGTGTTGGTTCAAGAAATCAGGAATACTTCTCTACCCTTTATAACACTGATCATAGAAAGCAAACAAAAAACAGAGTACGATTCAGCTCTGTTTTCAGTATCTCTGTAAGTATCTGTGAAATAAAGGTTCTATTTTCTTGACTGGTATGGCATGGGTGCTAATATCTGAGAGCATATGTACTTCCCATCCCCATCTCTGCTCAGCCATGAAACCTTCCTATGAGGCAGTCACTCTCAGCCTTAGTTCCCTGGAAGAAAGGTGGGTTAGAAATGTGATAGGTAGATTTGGATCATGCTCAAAGAAACTGAGCATTCAGTGGATTGATATATCAATCATTTCCTCTTTAATACTAAAAAATCAAGTTAAAAATCAACAGCACTCTAAACATGCGGTACAAGACTTTCAGAAATAATCGGAATTTTTTTTTTTTGTTAAATTTTTAATCAAGGACTTGGCCATTTATTATCAAGAGTCCAAAACAATACAAAAACCTCTCTTTTGTGGATGCAATGAATAAGTTTAAATGGAACAAAGAACAGGGTCTCTCCTACAATAACTTCGTTCTTAGGCTACCGGTGAACGTAAGATGTTCTAAGACTGATAATGCTGAATGGACGGTAAGTTTACTCCTTATTAATTATGCTTGCATGACCAACTGTGTAGATCGGGGTCTCTATCTTGTTGACCCTATGGAAACATTCATAATTTTAAGAATAGGAAATGGGGACCACCACAAAATGGACAGCCACAGGGATTGGGGCCCACCAGAAAATGTTTGCAGTTGTGTACTGGGTCCAATCACAGAATGTTAGGAAGCTGCAAATCAAGCATCCTCCTACCATGAAATTGGTTGTTTCTGGGTTTTCCTGCTACAAAGAGGAGGAGGAGGAAAGCCATGGCTAGCTTTTTGCTTTGATGAAGGAGCAAATAAGCACAAAGAAACACATTGGAGGGTGCATGGTGCCTATGGGTACCAAAATGGGAAATACTGCTATAGCCTATAGACTGATTCTAGCAATGTTTCTAAGTAGAAAAACAGTAATGTTTCTAAGTCGAAAAAACATAAGCTGTAGCACCCCAGTCAAAATGTATGCTTTATGATCAGCCTAAGGTCATATAGTTCAACATTTTGTTTCTAAGACCAGCCAGAAAAATGACTCAGAATCTTAAAAATACCATTACTGCAATATCTGTTCCCAACTGTTAACCTTTTGCATCTGGAAATCAGACTGGTTCACCCAACACAAGGCTGAAGTCCCTATCACTGTAACAATTAGATCTTTTGCTTTCTCACTTGGCAATAACTCCAGCATATACAGGAAGAACCACAATACTTGTCAGAAGCCATGAAAGCTCTCTAACCACTGTACCACACTGGTTCTCAATAATTACCTAACGAGCTATCTTTTGTAGTCAGTGTGCAACAGATATATTTAAATTAAGAACATGTAGGATTTGGTTGAAGTTTGCTCATTTAATTTCGAAACTCAGTTTTATTCCTCAATGCAGGTGTTCTTCAAAAGCATAAGCATAAGCATTTTATTGTCATTGTGCACGCACAACGAAATTTACAGCAGCATTCCTCGATGCACACAATTTCAGACTCATACCCCATCCTCACTTCAAAACACTTCAAAAAAAGAAAATAACCATGCTTGTGTGTGCATACATGAATGTATAGTACTGTAGATTATTATACCAGATAAAATACAAATGAACAGTTCCTGGGCTAGATCCTAAGATCCACAGATATTTCCACTTTCCTCTCACTGAAGTATTCATTTCCAGCCCCAGGAAAGCTTATCCCTATGACCCAAGTGGATCAAGAGGCCATAGTGGGAAGAGGAAAAGAGCTGAAATTACTTTCTTTTCTCTCTTCCTCCATAAGAGCAATACTGACAAAAGAGGCAGAATTTTATCCCCTTCCCCCTCCCTACATGCTGACAGGAGGCAATATGGAAAATATCTGTGATCATCAGTGACTTTCATTGCATTACAGTGCAAAATGCAAGTTCTTAAATCTGCATGTTGTTAGATCAAATACATATCATTTTATTTCATTTAAAATTTCAGATACAGGGAATGATGGCAGTGCCACCTGAAACAGAAAGACCGTACGTCATGGAGCCAGTTCTGTGTAGCTCATCTTCCTGTTTAAGCCATAATCTACTGTTAATGTTCTTGGTGATGTTGTACATTTCAACCACTAGTCGAAGGAATAGTTGGCCCATTGTATTATAGATCTGATCAGTCTCATATATGTTTTCTGTGCCAAGTTGTTACATTTGCACTGTTTCTTGTAGATTTATTTTTTTACGTATTAATAAACTTAAGCAGCAATCCTAAGCAACCTTACTCAAAAATAAGTCCCATGTTATTAGATAGAACTTATTCTCAGGAAAGAGCCCTTAAGATTGAAGCCTTTATTTACTAGTTCAAAATAGCAGTCACTTTGCTTGAAAGCGGTGGGAGGGAGGGAAACTTTTTAAAAATGTACAGTGTTTTATGTACAGAACGTGCATTGGTTTGCAGTATATAATCTTAAACCAATTCATAACATTTCATTTAATTCATCCTGGAACCTCACTTTGTGATTTCAAAGGTTGCTCTGTATTTGCATACCATTGTAATAAACTGACCATTACCTTAATCACCGTGAAGTCTTCTGATTTTGCTTCTGGTCTTGGTATCTGGCAAGTTTTGATGGTGATTAGTTGTAAAAGTGGATGGATCCCGAAAGCCTTGTTTTTCCTTGTCAACTGGCCATGGGGATGGTGTAGACCACAGAAGTAGCAAACAGCTCAACCAGCTCATGACATCTGGATTTAACCAGCCATGATGAACAAATATCTAATTTGCATGTGGTCACCTTCACAATTCCAAGCAACCTGTCTACTTCAGTCATGTAGACTTTCTTTCCCAACCATTAGGAGGTTTGGTGCGGTAACATTAGCGAATCTTAGCAAATATCTGGCAAAGTTTGGTGATTTATATATTGTAGAAATAGATAGAATTTTTGCATGTGCGAGAGAATCACCGCCCTCAGGTTGTGGCACCTGCACACGCCGCTTTGCTGCCCAAGGTTTCTCCCTCCATTTTTTTTCACTGCAAAAAAGTGAAAGATACCAACCCTGGGGAGGAGGAGGTGCGGGGCCAGAGTGGCGAGGTGGGAAAACTGGCCCCGTTTCTGCTACGGAGGAGTTTTGCATGGTGACAGAAGCCTCTGGAGCAACAAAGGAGCATTTCAAAAGGAGCTCAACTTTTGTTGTTCAGGAAATTTGCGGAGCAAAGTCATTGCCACAGGGCGGCTCCGGGGCAGAAACGTGCCACACTGCAGCACCAGGGGCTGTGCAAAACACCCAATTGCATCGGGGCATTCCCCGTGCCAACAGGGAGGCAATTTTGGTGTGCAAAATCGGCCAGAGTGCCTGCAGATAAGTGTGACACAAGGGACTGCATTTCACGCAAGGAGAGGAGTATACACTTTTTCCAGATTCCCTTCTCTGGCATCAGCTTCCACAAAATATTCAGAAAGTATTATGGGGCTGAAGCAGGAAGGGGAAGCTTGGAAAGATCTATTCTATGAGAAGTGTTTGCCTCATGGATCTCTGGATGCTTTGATAATTTGATTATTTTCACTGAGCACACATCAACTAAACCAACAGCAAAAAATCTTTTTTATATAGATTAGAATAGCTTTTAACAACAAAATAATATTGACACATACATCAATAATCAAGCTAATACACAACATAAATTATATGACAATTTGGTAATCCTTACTAAATATAGATTATTATATTACAAAATTAAAACCTTAAATATTTTTATTAATCATAGAAATATTTACAAAAAATTTCTGCTTACTATATCCACTTCTATTAACTATTCATTTCAATTTGTAAACCATCTGTAACACACCAGCAAAACAACTTTAAACCAACTGAGACAATTTCACTATCTCCCTTATTACACTAAATAAGTAATAATTTTTCTCCTTCTCCTTTTACATTAGTAATCAAGAAAATCATTCTTAGCTATTTTTTGCAAAATATGAGAGCAAATGGAGCCATTCTTTCACCCATTTCTCCCTGTACACGATGATATGTTTGATTTAAAGTTCAGTATGCCATTCAACAATGTTTAATATCATTAATCTCCTTAATGTATACAAACCAAGGTTCCCATCTTTCTTTGTATAGGGTATCTTCCTAATCACATGTGCCATCCGATCCATACTGGAGAAATATTGAACTTTTTCCTTCCAGTCTTCCAGGGTTGGTATCTTATCAGTTTTCCATACTCTTGCTGACACAATTCTTGCCACTGCTGCTAGATGAAAAATAAATGGTGATATCTTTTCGGCAGCTCTCTCCTGGACAAAGTTGGACTTACCAAATATATTATATTCTGGAAAGTAAACTATTGACCAACAATTTGTATTACCTGTGCATGTATTTGTTGCCAAAAACTTTTCACCTTATTACAATCCCACCACATGTGTTTGAATGTTCCAATTTCTTGCAGACACTTCCAGCATTTTTCAGAGTTATTTTTACTTATTTTGTACAATGTATTTGGTGTTATGTAAGTCCTGTACATCATTTTTAAATTGTTTTCCCACAGATCAGTGTTTGAGGTGTGATAATATATACTCTTACAATATGTATTCCACTGTTCCAACTTTATAATATTCCCATATATTGTTTCACTATCTCCTTTTCTGTCTTTTGTTCTAATAGCAGCTGATAAAATTTGCTGATTAACTTTGTACTATTTATCACTAACAATCTATCTAGAGCACTCCATGTAACTGAGATACCGCCTGCAGAAATGTCACTTTCCAAAATTCCTTCCAGACAAGCATAATTTCGTGGTTCACATCTATGGCCGCCAACTTTTATATTGTCTCTATTTTTAAGGGTTATTACACGTAGTCTGACCTCTACCAAGTCTTTATATCTCGACCAATTTCTAAAATTATTTCCATCTTTCATTTGGTACGAGTCCATTCCTGAAATCCATATAGGTGTTTTGATATAAAAGATTTTCCTGTACCTTGTCCATATACTAAGTAACGCTTTTCGGACAGCAAAAAATTCTTGAAAACACTACAAGGAATTAAGTTCAATAAAAGTCAGGGCTGAGGATACAGTTCTTGTTTTTCTTAACAAGAAGTTTTTTTAAAAAAAATTGACAGCTGTATGGAGGAGAGATTCAAAATACTGAGAGTATTTTTTTCATAAATATAGAAAGCTCCATCTCTTCCACATTGCTGTTAAAAACAAGGCCACTGTCAGGAAATGAGGATTTGACCTCTGCGCTCTCTCTCTCCCTCCTGGAAAATGACTGAAGGCAGGTGGTCAGACACGAAGAAGCTAGACTCCTATATTTTAAGACCTGAGATGCCACAACATTTAGAATGAGGAGAAATGTGAGATTATGTTTTGTACCCAGTAATTCCTATATTAGATGAACAGAGTATGCATCAGCATGTCTTTTATAGGATGAGAGCATTCTTCTGAAGACTGCTAAATATCAAATTATTGGGTTTGCCAATTATTTTTGGTGTCTGCATCAATATTTAAAAAGCGTGCAGTGTAGTTGTTAAGAGCATCATACTAGTATTGGGAGACCTGGGTTTGAATCTGCACTCATGCCATGAAAACTCTCTGACTGATTAGACCAATCATATTCTCTCAACATATCTACCTACCTTACACAATGGAGGTATAAAGTGAGGATAAAATGAGGGAAAGTGAGGATAAAATGGAGAAAAGGAAAAAGAAAGCAAAGGAAAATGAAAACAATGTAAACTGCTTTGGTTCTTTATTGGGGAGAAAGGTGGGATACCAATGAAATAAATAAATAAATATTGGTCCACACAAAATCCAAAAATGAAACAAAATCCATTTAATATCTTTTATTAGGACCAGCCAAATGCACACAAAACATTGTGCTTTTCATACTGGTTACGAAAAAGGATGTAGCAACATCAAATCTATTTGACTAAGAATTTCTAAGATTGTCTATTCATTTTTAAATGTAACATAAAACCCAGAATCGTGCCTATGTGACAACCAAGAAAGTCAGGGAAATTTGACCAGAACTAAGCCTGTGACAACAGCTCTCCATATCATTTTCCTCTTTTATTATTCGCTTGCCTACAGTTTTGTCAGGATACAAATGAGTTCATCAGATTCCTATCTGTTGTCACACATGTTATCTATAATCCTGCAGGCAGCATTAGCACTGTGGAGAATTACCATATATACTCATGTATAAGTCGACCCGCATATAAGTCGATGCACCTAATTTTACCACAAAAAACTGGTAAATTTAAAAAATAAAAATAGATACCAATAAAATTAAATTACTTGAGGAATCAGTAGGTTAAATGTTTTTGATTTTTTTTTCAGTGGCTAGGTTTCATTGTGCATTGGCCACTGCTATACTGGAGCAAGCTGGGCTGAGTTGCAGAGTGGTTGGGGCCAGGCTAAATTGTGTAAATAGTGAGATTTTGGTGGTTGCCATTAGGCCTGTCTCAGATGAGCCCTCCTCATGACAGTGGAGGCAGACTGCACAAATTTCCTAAAACATTTGTAAAACATTTTCAATCCTCCCCCTTTTGTTCATACTCAACACCCTGAAACAATTCCTGGTTGCCATTATGTGATTTCCCCCCTTATTTAAAATTTTGTGTTCTGTGTTGAATTGATACTTCAATGCTTCACAGTCTCGTAGTGCAATATATACTTCTTGTATAGTTGATGCTTCGAAGACTAGCCTGCCAAAAATAAAAGAACAGAGAAATTCTGCAAATAAACAGGTGGACCGGGGGGGGGGGGGGAGGACTGAGTGTGCTCAGAAAATGGTACCAAAGAGGAAGTTCAAGAAAGCAGAGAAGCATGGGAAACATAGTCAACAGACTGCACAGCAACTGAAGACGGTTTCAGAACGTTTCAGCCAGAGAATCATTTTAAAAGGGCATTCATTTAAAACATTTTAAGGCCAGAAATAAAACATTTTGGGGTAAAAACAATGTGGAACTCCATGAAGGAAACTTTTTATTTCCTTCCTCCAAACATTTTAAATGAATTGTGCAGAAAAACCCAAAGTTTGCTAGATTTGGCATTTTTGCAGTGATTCCTATCCACTTTGTTGACATAACATCATAACATACTGCACTGACATAGAAAAACATTCCATAGAATTTATTCAGTTACTTCAGGGGCAACTCCACATTTCCTATTTTATATTGGATGGCAAGAATCACTGAAAATGCAATCATCTCAGGATATTATTTAAGACTTCTTCAGAATAATTTTTCCAGCTGTATTGCCCATTACTAATTTTTTTCTTAGGAATACCAGCTTGCTGTAGTGTATGAGTGTGTGTACACACACACACACACACACACACACACACACACACACTCACAACTAATTTATTATGATTTGTTTCCAAGTACTGCCATTTGACCTAATGAATACCTTTTGCTGCAACTCTCCCAGACTTGTGCTCTAAAGCATTGGGTAACCAAGTGGAACAATCATCCTTTGTCTGCAAGATGGCATTTATTTCTGAAACAAATGGCCTGTCAGAGATATTTTTGTAAAACTGTGACATAATCTGTCTTCCCTATATTTAGGTGCAGAACCAAAGTTTTCTTGTAATTGTTTCTGAATGGAAAAGAAAATATGTTAGATTGTACAAGAAAAACAGCTCCTCAGTCTTCATCTTTTAAATACAGCTTGACTTGCAATTTTGGGGGAAATGATGATTTGGTAGTTTTACTATCAAAATATTCTAAGAAGAAATTCCTGACCAGGACATGGGGGGCAGAAGTGGAGGAAAAGTTATTCCCTCAGAAATATCCTCTATTTAGGCCAAAAAATTTATGAAATCCTCTAAATCAGGGGTCCGCAACCCCTGCCAGGGCTGATGGGATTTGTAGTCCATAAACATCTGGAAAGCCACAGGTTGCAGACCCCTGCTCTAAATGGCAGAAAATACTTGAATAGCCATAATGGAGAATGTGGATTGCTGACTGGGTACACATTACAGTATCATGTATTGCTGCATACTGTGCATGACAGGAAAGATTTGTTGATTGCAACCGAGTTTTGGCAAGAATTGTGGTGAACATGGAATATGAGATACTGATCACAACATATACATTTTTAAGTATCCAATGACAAAAGGGGGAGTTGCAAGTATTTGTACCATTTCAGGTTTTTTTAAAAAAGAGAGTTTGTGATACTTTTCTTGTATTCTGAAAGTAGACAAAAAAGTAGTTAGCCAGATTGGTCCACAGCAAAATCCCAGTAGCAGAAGTGATGAAATATTTTTTATAAAGGCCAACCAAAATAACATACCACATTGTGCAAGCTTTCATGTTCACCAGAACTCACTAGCCTCGACAGTTAAAAATAAGAAGGAAGGATGGAATTTTTAGGATACTTTGCTGATTTTGATGGACACAAAGTGGATAGTTGCAAAAAACTGATGCCATCCAGTTGGAAATACAATACTAATACAAGTTTATATAGATGCAAACTGAACATGTATTCACTGTAACATGTGGACAGGGAATGTGTTTGAGCACCACTGAGATCCCTGAAATCCTCAGCCCCTTGGAACACCCATTTTGACCATGGCAGTGAGTCATGCCAAAGGTGGAAAGGAATATAGGACAGCTCTTCTATCAATCATGCAAAAGCCCACCCTGAGAGGAATTCAGTCAAGGACCATTTCCTCCAAGGATCCTTGAGCATCCTACCAGATAATTTGATCTAAACTAATGACTTAGGTAGAAAAAAATGATATAAGATATAAGATGGGCAACACCTGGCTTGACAAACAGTACATGTGAAAGGGATTTGAGAGTCTAAATATAAGTCAATAGTGGTGATGTGGCAGCTAAGAAAGTCAATGCAATTCTGGGCTGCATCAATCGGAGTAATAGCACCACTCTATTTTGAATTGGTCAGACCTCACCCAGAATAGTGTGTCCCGTTCTGGGCACCACAATTCAAGAAGGATATTGACAAGCTGAAGCATGTCTAGAGGAGAGTGACCATCATGGGAAAAGGTCTGGAAGCCATGCCCTATGAGAAGAGATTTATGGAGCTTATGTGTGTTTAGTCTGAAGAAGAAAAAGTTAAGTGTGACCTGATAGCCTGCCATGTTTAAATATTTGAAGGAATGTCATGTTGAAGATGGAGCAAGCTTGTTTTCTGCTACTTTAGAGGCTAGAACACGGTGTAATGGATTCAAATTATGAAAAAAAGAGATTCCACCTGCACCTTAGGAAGAACTTCCTGATGGTAAGAGCTTTACAACAGTGCTGCCTTGAAAAGTGCAAAGTTTGTTGTGCCCATGGATCCTGTGATGCATGGGCAGAATAAGTTTTCTAGGTGGGGGGGGGGGGGCTGGGACAGCTTGCTCTGCCCATGGATCCTGTGATCTTTCTCATCTTTTAAAAAAAGCACCAAGCCTGGAGGCTGGAGCACCCCTGTCTCTCTGAAAGGGTCCCTCTCAGAGAGAGGGGCACTCCAGCCTCCAGACTTGGCACTCAGCTGGAGGCTGGCCAATGGGGCATCTTGGGCTTGGTCCAGGTAGCACACACACGTTGCGCTGAGGCCCAGACATGCCCCAGGAAGGAGGAGGGGTGTGGCTGGGCCTCGGCACAACGTGTGCATGCCACGCCGAGGCCCAGACATGCCCTCCTCTTCCTGTAAGTGTGGGGGCAATTTTTCCACCACCAAAATGACTCCCACAGGAGTGTCTGGTGTATTTGTCCCCAGATGTTCCCATGGCAGCTATGCCACTGGGTATACATAGACTAAGTTCCCAAGTATTAAAGTACCCCAAAGTATTTGTATTTGTTTCATGCTAGCAAGGGTGTCCCTCTGCACATTACAAATTGAACACATATGGATCTATTTGAGAAATACCAATGCTCTTCTTCATACACTAGTTAATGTGGACCACTGTGGGCTGCCTTATTACATATGTAGACTAACAGGGCTGAGGTCAATGCAATAACTACATATATTTAAAAATCTTAATTAGAATAAAAAATACCTTTACTTTTTTTTTTACTGATCTGTCTCTTCCCTATCTTTATTTTCAAAACAAACCTTCCAAAAGTAGTAGCTCAAGCTAAGCTTCCATTATGAAAATCTTCCCAGAGTGCAGGAAAAATTATTCCAACTTTTCTCTTCATACATAGCAAGGTTTTGTGAGGTGATGCTGCCACCTTGTGGTAACAAGGGAAATAGTTGTGTAGAAAGCGGTGATTGCAAATAGCTGCTCTAGAGGGTAGAGGATTCCCATCTTAATTTCTGCATAATTGAGGCATTTGTAGAACAAGAGTGAAATTGAAACTTCTTGCATGCATGTACAAGTGAAAAAGATGTAACACTGTAAAACTTGTTCGCACCTCAGTAATGTGCTGGCATCCATCCATTCCTTGGTCGGTAGATGAGTACCTAGCACATAGCTTGGTCGGTAGATGAGTACCTAGCACATAGCTAGGAGGTAAAGAATAGCTGGGGAAAGCAATGGCAAACTACCCCACAAAAATGGCTTGCCTATGAAATCACTGCTTGCAGTGGTACCCCAGGGTCGAACACGACTGTAGGGGAAACTTTACCTTTTAATGTGCTGGGTGGAACCTTTTGATGTAAATGAAGATGTGCATTTCCTTCTTAAAACAACTCCCACTGAAGAGTGCATTTCCCAAATTAAGAAAAAAACTGCCAAGTCTAAAAGAATGTTTGTATGGTTAACAACACAGATTAAGAAAGACATAAATAAAAATAAACATTTTTTTTAACTAAAAAATGGACGTTCTGTCCCAATGAAGCAAACAGAAGCACTGGGTTTGGCAAAAGAAGTATAGGTTAATAATTAGACATGTGAAAAGAGGTTTTGAGAGCAGATTGCTTAAAGTTTCAAATTAAGCAATAAGCATTTCTTTAAATATATCCAGAGCAGGAAACCAACCTGTAGTGTAAGTGAATTCACAGAAGGACCCAAACTGTTGCCAAGGTTATTTTGTTATAAAACCAGATTACTGATTTTGAAGATAATGTTTATATCCATGTTGGTAGCCTGCTGCTTCCAAGAATCCAGAAATGAAGGCACCTAAGAGGCAGCATCCTTCTTCTCAAGAGGAAGGCGAGAGTATTCATCATCAGTGGTTCTGTTCTGAAATTCCTGAGCCCAAAATATACATTAAAATCTTTGTTCCTATTGTTAATGTGATTCTCTGGAATGGTAACATAAATCCAGAATTCTTTGGCATTACAACCCCCCCCCCCCCACCGCCTCCAGAAATCCGTGCTGTTTTTCATGCTTGGGAGCTTGCCATTATCAGCAGCAAAGTTCTCTCTTTTCTTTGGCTCTCCTGCTTTTACAGGCAATGACATTTTCGCCTTCCAGTCAGATCCCTGCAAGTGATCAGGAGGTGAGTGCTCTCTGCCAATCACTTTTGGAGACAAGCCCAAAAGAAAAAAATTCTGTGGAGACTGTGTTGAACTGCGAGTGCTCAGACTATTCCATGTGCAGCTCCCAAGTTATGCAAATAACAGCTGATAGTCAGGGAGACTAAACATGATTTAGTTGTTGAGATGTCTCCAGTGGCAATGGTGCTGGAATGTTAAGTCTCGGGGGGGCTTCTTCTCTTTTCCTCCAACTCCCCCCAAACCTGCCACTCCAGGAGTGATTGGAACTCTTAGAAATATTTTACTGCATTGCCTTTTTTATTGTGATCCTAGATATGTTTTACTGCATTGCCCTTTTGCTGCGATCTTTGATCCATTTTTCAGCATTGCCTTTTTATTGTGATCCTAGATATGTTTTACTGCATTGCCCTTTAGCTGTGATCCTAGATATGTTTTACTGCATTGCCCTTTTGCTGTGATCTTAGGTACTATATTGCGCTTTTGTTGTGATCCTAGATAAGATTACTCCAATCCTTCAGAAAACGAAACAAAACTGGTATATCAGAGGAATCTCCATCTTCTCTCAGTCCATGAGCCTTGCATTATGGATGAAGTCAGCAGGTTTTATACAGCTGCTACAGTCTACCATAGATCTGTATTCACTTAATGAATTGTTTTTTGCTGATTTTCGTATCATCTATGTACCAGGACTTGTAAACATTTTGGTAATGTATCTATTTTTGTGCTAGTCTTTGACAAAAATTACTCATTTATGTCTGGGGTGGTGATGGATAAAAATAATGATCCTGAATTTTTTTGACGCCTCCTAAATCCCAAACCAGTCACAGCAATTCCAAAAAATCAGGATAATTAAAGTAGTGGCCTACATGAACTCCAAATACAAAATTATTGTACATGTTTGAATCACCTTTTTTATCAACAAATCACGGATGACTTAAGGTGACCCTGTAGGGTTTTTAAGATAAGAAATGTTCAGAGGTGGTTTGCTATTGCCTGCCTCCAAGTCATGACCCCTCTATTCCTTGAAGGTCTCCCATCTAAATATTAGCCAGGATGTATGCTGAGAGTATGTGACTGGCCCAGGTCACCCAGCAAGTTTCCATGGCACAGGTGGGGATTTAAACTTGGATTCAAAGGTCTTAGTCTGACACTTTAGCCTCTACAGCAGGCTAACTCTCTTGAATCACATACTCCTGTTTTTATTGTGGCACAGCTGGCGTCTTGAGGCCAAAGGCTCCTGGGATATTTTGCTCTTGCATTCCTGGTATTTTAGAGTTAGGAGATTTGGGATGGAGGGTTTCTTCATGCCTCTGTTCCATGTAAGCCAAAAATCTTTGAGGTAAACATAAAACTGACCTTGATGCGGGCCAGAGGGGCTAGAGAACAAGGCAGGTTCTCTGCTGTAATATATATGCCATTCAGAAGTACATCTATGTTTTCCCACTGGCTAAATACGGACCTGTAAAACGGACCTGTTCCGCCAGGCTTTTGGCCAGCCAGGATGACCATCTGACCCCATACCATCTTGGTCTCCCGTGGGCGGGAATGGGGTTGGGATAAGTCGCCATCTGCAAATTTTAAATTGTTCAAATTTTATTAATTTAAAATTGTTATAGATTGTTTTATATTTGTGTTATATGATGTTGATGTACACCGCCCTGAGCCCTTCGGGGGAGGGCAGTTTAAAAATGAAATAAATAAATAAAGAAATAAATAAATAAATAAATAAATAAATAAATACTGTCATGAAACTATTGGTGTGCCATTCTCATCCATGGATCAGTATGGGAGTATCAAGTACAGGTTCCGTATATCACAATGTCATGACAACATCAGCTTTAAATTCCTCATTGGGGCATCTTTCCCCGCACTTATGTATAGTTCATGTCCGGTAAAGCTATAATATAAAGCTGCACTCACAGAAAATTCCTCAGCTCAACTAGACTGTTACGTGCTTTAAGACGCAAATATAAATGAAGAAATGCAAGTTGGAGAGCTGTTCAGCACAGAGACAGGAAGGCAAACAGCACACAGACGGCTTTCCAGAGAAGTTTTTGCTGACTCAGTTGATACATGCAGTTGATACTCGGACTCTGGGAAATGTCAGTGTAATTTTAACTTTATGCCACACCAAGAAATGGCCTCAAGCCTGTTTGGGATAGAAAAAAAAAAGACAGAATGAAGGGAATACCTTTAATTTGGCTGTTTTCTGGCTTAAGACATAACCAGTTATTCTTTCTTAGGTTCCTGGATTTAAATGAAAAATATTCTGACAAAATAATACAAACTACTGTGCAAATCCATAGTGTCCTAGGGTGGAGTCAACAATTATACTTGTGTATTTTTATGCTTCTTATAAAAGGGGACAATTAACAGGGAAGGGGGAAAACGCAAAAAATTGGTGGTGAGATTTCAAAAAATCTTCCCAGTCTAATCTGGCTTTTGGTCTAGGCCAGTGATGGCGAACCTTTTCGAGACTGAGTGCCCAAACTGCAACCCAAAACCCATTTATTTATTGCAAAGTGCCAACACGGCAATTTAACTTGAATACCGAGGTTTTAGTACAGAAAAAATTGTTGGCTCCAAGGCGCGCATTACTCAGGAGAAAGTTTGGTGATAGTCGGTGGCTTTGCTTTGAAGCAACTGTGCAACGCTTCGAATGGGTGAATCACGACCCTAGGAGGGTTTACTCAGAAGCAAGCCCCATTGCCAGCAACCGAGCTTACTCCCAGGTAAAGGATCGCACTTTCTTCCCATGAAAATCAGTGGGGTTTAATAGTGCTTAACAGGGTTACCTACACTGCTTCCCCAAAACTAGGTCTTAGGTTTAATGCTAATAATCTCCCTGAAATAATTACACTATTATCACATGACAAACTCTGTGAACGCGTGCCCACAGAGAGCGCTCTGAGTGCCACCTCTGGCACCCGTGCCATAGGTTCGCCACCACTGGTCTAGGCTCAGCCTTGACTTGGAAGAGAGTAAAATGATGTAAGTTGCTTTGTGTAAGCTGTGATATAAATGACACAAATGAATAGGCAGTTCCAGCAAGGTTCAGAGATTCTTGCATCATGATTTTTTAAGAAGAGTCCTCACCCTCAAAAATGAGATTTTATATTAATTATAAAGTCTCTAATATATGACATACTCATATTTATCTTGAGTTGACTAGTATCCACTATTCTTAAAATATGCCTTCCTTTTTGTAGCCTGTTATAGTCTCTAAAAGTGAAACATAAGAAAGAGCCTGCTGGATCAGACCAGAGTCCATCTAGTCCAGCACTCTGCTACTGAAAAGTGTGGCGTAAATCAGTGTTTACTACGGGATTTTTCAGGAAGCCAGGGTTCTTTTTTTCCTTCTTCCCATTCTGCCTGAAACCCCATTGGAGGTAGTCTGGATGTGCTGCCATAATGCCATCCCCAGCTGCCACTCTACCACCTCCCACCCTTTGCATTAAACTGTCCATCATATTTCTGATTTGGAAAAAAAAATGTAGTGGTGATAGGAAGTTGAGCTGGCAGAGAGTTTTGAATTACAAAGGCCGTTTCCGCACAAATGCGGAAGCGGCCGGGTCGGCGTACTCGACGCCGACCCGACGACGCTAGGACTGTCCGCACGGACGGTCCTAGAAAGAGCCAGGCAGCCGGCGCTGCTGAGCGCTGGCACTCGGCCGACCCGGTGTGTCCCCGGGCCTCCGGCACGTCCTGCTCCAGCGGCGCAGGGCAGGGGGGCGTGTCCCCAGGCCTCAGCGACGCGCTGGAGGCCCGGGGACAAGGTAAGTACAGGGAGCAAGGGGGGGGGAAGCGCCGGGAAGCTGCTGCCGTTCGCATGGCAGCGGCTTCCAGGCGGCGTTTCCCCAACAAGTGCGCTTCCGAGCGCACTGGGGAAACGCCGGTGTGGGGACGGACGGGCGGCGCGAGGGCGGCACGGCTGCGAAGCAGCTGCACCCCCTGTGCAAATGGCGGCCTGGGGACAGCGTTTTTGCCGTCCCCAGGCCGCCATTAAGCGCCCGTGCGGAAACAGCCTCTGTCTTCATTTGAGAACTTCAGTAGAAGCAGTTGCGTAGTGGTTAAGAGCAGGTGCATTCTAATCTGGAGGAACCAGGTTTGATTCCCCGCTCTGCCACTTGAGCTGTGGAGGCTTATCTGGGGAATTCAGATTAGCCTGTGCACTCCCACCCATGCCAGCTGGGTGACCTTGGGCTAGTCACAGCTTTTAGGAGCTCTCTCAGCCCCACCTACCTCACAGGGTGTTTGTTGTGGGGGAGGGGGGAGGGCAAGGATATTGTAAGCCCCTTGGAGTCTCCTACAGGAGAGAAAGGGGGATATAAATCCAAACTCTTCTGCTGCTGCTGCTGCTGTAATAAACTGTTGTGGGTTTACCAGGCTGTGGGAATGGAAAACCCACAATGACCAATTGATTCTGGCTGTGAAAGCCAATGCATTTGCCAATACATTTTGTTGTAATGTTGGTTCAAAGAGTTAATTTTTCTGTTTGAAAGTTGCAGCTGTCAGTATTTGGTACAAGGAACTAAAAGGGGCTGACTTCTAAGAGATATGTCCACCAACTACTGCAAAATGGATTGGGAACTGTGGCCATAAACAGACCAATATTCTTTGACCACGTACATCCTATGTGTTTTCCTCAATCCAGGCCCCAAAAGAACATTTTGCATTTTGCACTGACTGCAGAAGCAAGGTCTGTGTATATACTAAGCCTTAGCTCGCCAATTAATTTGAATCAGGGATATTTTTTTTAATTTTTAAAAATAACAAAAAGCTTACTTGGTGAGCTTATGTCCAGTTTGTACTCATTGACACCATATCTTCATATTCAGCTCTGCTGAAGCTGTATTGATGAACAGGACAGTTGGCTACTATGGCTGGAGTTACTGAAGAAGAGGAAAAGCTGAATGTGATACACAGACTGCTTCTCATCAGCTGTGTTTATTCAGAATGCATTAATAAATATGACCGAGTCAAAGCAATGAGACTGTGCCTCTGGCAGAGTGCCAGGGTGTCTAGAGGTAAGGGAAGAAGCTCCATGACACAGGAAGGAGAAAGACCAGTGTTTGTAGTTGATATGTGACTGTTAAGACAATTTACGCAGATCACAGTAGACTGAATATTCAGATTTTTTATTATGATGACCTTGGTGAGTGCCAGGCAGGATAGCATTAGAAGTCTCCAAAAACTGCAGAGGTTTTTTTTTTTTGGGGGGGGGGGGGGGGTTTAGCATTCTGTTAAATAGTGGACATAGTATTGGATATAATTGGGGAAAGAAGGAAGTGTTTGGATAATTCATGGTGTGTATCTTAATTTAACAGTTTGGCGACCAGCTTGTCAGACTGTTACAGACCCACATGGCAATTTATTTATTTAGTTTAAAGCATTATATGGTACTTTTATAAAGAACCTGCTCAGGCCTAATGACTAAATTTAAAAGTTGTCAACAATACAGTTCCATTAAATCCAGTGAAATCACCAAGGAATTTCAGGGACACCAAGGAATGGGACACCATGGAATTTCAGGACCTCTATTCAGAAGCAGGCAAAAGAAAATCAACTCAGTTAGTCTCTTGCCTTGAAAACCCTACTTGGTTACCATAGGTTGGCTGCAAAAAAAGGGGAATGGGACAGATTTCTGTTCTTTTTGGAATATGGTGATCCCCGTATAACATAAACATTTTCTGGGCATGCTGTGAACTTTGATATGAATACAACTTGCCCATATAATTCCTTGTTTTGCATTGCATGGAAAGAGAGTACTTAGTCATATGATCATGATGTTCCCTGGCAATGTTCATTTCAAAAACAGCACCCTACCAAGCAGTTTAGTGAATGTGCAGTAGCCACATTTATAGACCAGGGTGTTGTAATATGCCTGTTTTTCCTCACTCTGAGAACTCTGGTAATTGGAATGATTTACGAGATGTGTATATTCCCTTGGAGTTACAGATGGAGATGGATCATTACACCAACTTAAGTGTTTTATTGAAATACTTGCATTTTTTCCTTTCTTGGTGCTTGAGCAGTTGGATGCATCCTGTTAACACTGGCTAGATTGCCTACCTGCTTTTTACCCATGTCCAGTCAATGGCATCTATTTAAAAAGTTAGTACAAGAACTGACTGCAAGAAAAGCTAACTACGTAAACAGACATCAAAGGCACAGAGACACCTCAGAGTAAGCCTCTCATGTGTGAGAGAGCTGTAATTGTGCCAATTCAATGCATTCAGAGGCACATCCAAACAGTGCTCTGTTCAGTTCCACAAGCATGACCGAAAAGCAGAACATGAGCCAAACTGGCTAGTAATAAAGCATGACTGTTTTTTATCCTGATCTGAAATGCTTACCTTACAACCCCTTCTTCTGACTTCTCATTTGCTATTGGAAACCATAAATGAATCATTTTCTCTATGGAAGCATATGTCCTATTCTCATAAATGCACACCTAACCTTCCCTTTCCCATATCAGAAAGAAAAAAACCCACAGTTGATCAATAGCCCCTAAAGTAGGAGCCATTTTAATTTTCCAAACATGATTGGCTGTAGGCCTATAAACACGAATGAAGAATATTTTTAACCCCCAGATAAGTTTATCTCAGAACCAAATTTTAAGAAGTCTTTAAAATCCTAACCAAATGTAACTAGGTTTATGAATGGATTCATTTATGAATTTATTGTAAAGTATAAGATTAATAATAAGATTAATAATAGCATGCAAATAGACAGTATTTTAAAATCCAAGTTGAATCAGTGCAATGTTTATATGAAGTAAATTCTGACAACTAGGATGTTATGATTTTAGAAACTTCAGAAAGTAACATACAAAATATTGATATTCCTCAACATGACTCAGATATGAGAAATAAATATTTTCTTACTAGTACATGTTGTGGAAATTGGCTAGAGAGAACACAGTGCTATGAGGTGTTTCAAGAAACATTTCTGTGGCAAGTTCCATTCAGACCTTTGAATGCTTGTTAAGTTAGCATGGCTGTCTTTTTGTGTACTTTATTTCCTGTTCCTATGATCATTTTGGGAGGACAAAACTGCCCTGTCACTTATTTGTACTCCAGTTCACCAAAGTTCAGGTTAGTGGGCACCTACGCTTTTCTTTACCATCCAGTCACATGTTGAACTTAGATCTAAAGGCAGGGAAAAACATTTGAGAATGACAACAAAAGGGTCTGGGAAAATAAAGGTTATAAGAGTGAGACAAAAACTCTCATAGACAATTTGATCCACCAAGCCAAACCTAGCTATAAGACCTACTTGATGTGATATGCATATCTTGATTTTGAAACACTTGTCAGATTGCATAACTAAAAGGTGAACTATCACTTGTGTGATGAACCTAAGGAACACAGCGTATAAAATCTCCATTCCATATAGTGCTACTTCAAAGCTAGGAGTGTGCAGAAGTAAGAAAAAAACTGTGAAAGGTTAATTCCTCACAGAGCCTGTGTGAGTGGCATGCTGGAAGTTAGTGGAGTTTAGAACTCAGTCAGAGCTGCTGACAGGATGACTGGGGAAAATTCTTGAAACTTGAGTGTTCAGATGGGTTAGTGCCTGTCTACAGACTTGTGATTCTGTTGGAACTGAAGCACTTTACACTGTCTACTGCCTCAATGACAGAGGGGGTCTGATCAGTGAATCAGTACTGGAGCGGGTGAAGACATTTATGTGACTACTGGTTTATTATACTTTTCCTTTTTTTCCAAAATGTTTTTTGATTTGTGACATGAGAATTTGCAGCTAAAAAAATTAGAATTTTTTTCTTTTAAGAGCAAGAAAAATTCTGGTTAAAGAATATAAGTGACAAAAAGGGAGCCATGTAAGCCCTAACTCAATAGAAACTTGAAAGAAAAATTCTTATGACTGTTACTGTAAATACTTGTCATATGTGGTTATTGTAAAAACTATGGACCATGAGCCAGCTGTCAAGCAGCATTTTCACCAATGTGCTCCAAGCCTTCTCAAGGCATGGAAATTTTGTGAGTGTTTGAAACTCATATCATTGGTGAAGTTTGAAAATTGCCAGAATTATCTATGCTAATTACCAAAACACAATTAAAAAATTGTTGCTGTTTGGAAGAAGGGGAAGGCTGGAAATTCTCACATTGGGTAGAGTGCAAAATACAGGTAATAAGTGCAACGACAGTAGCTGTTGGCTCAGTTGCACAGGTAAAGCAACAACTTCAGATATGTGATATTTTCCATGAATCCAGTAAAACTACACAGGCTCCATGGTGAAGAAGAAAATAGACTCAAAATTTTAAAAAATACATACTATTCATGAGGATTTTTTTTTAAAAGACCAGGAGAAAGGTGGATCACAGTTCTCCAGGTCTTTGGTATTTACACTTAAATGTAATGGACAGGATTTTTGATAGTTTTTGTTAACAACAAAAGAATTAACTGTAGTCACATCCCAAATTGACATCCCAAATGTCCTTAGTTGACTAGTAATAATGAAAGAACAGTATTCTGTGCTTTCTGAGTGACCCAAATACTTTTCAACAAACTTACCAGCAAAAATAGTCTTTATGGATAATACAATCACTTCTTGCTGCTCCAAGTACCTCAGACTGTATTACAGTCACCTTTGTCCTCATTTTCTATTCCAATATGGATCAGCTACCTACTAGAAGTTCTATCAGGAAATTTGTGAATGGATCTTCATTGGGAAGGGCAGTCATTTGGCTCCAGACTGTTGCAGAGAAGGATGGCATTCAAAACATCATGCCATTTTCTTTTCTTCATGCATGCACTCACATGTGCTCTCTCTCTCTCTCTCTCTCTCTCTCTCTCTCTCTCTCTCACACACACACACACACACACACACACACACAGTTTCTATTTGCCCCAGATGGGAAAATCAAAGTACCATTCCGGTATCTCTATGGTGGATTCTGCATGGTAAAAATAGAATGGGTTGACAAAGGGAAATATCCTGGTTTGGGGAAGAACTTTGCATGAGTTCCTTCCCCAAAGTGGGACTGGTCCATTATATTTCCCTCCTCCTGGATTCTTCAAAAGTCACCAAAATCACAATGTTTTTGAAAAAACACAGGTTGAACCTGTTCCCAAGGGAATGGCATGAGTGCCCAATCACTTTATTTTTCCCACCTTGTTGCCTGTTCTGCCTTACGTCATGTCATTTTCATTTCCACTGAGCTGCCAATCAGTGTGATAGCCCGCCATTTCAGGAATGTCCCCCAAGCACAGTTTCCCCCTTTGGCAGCAACTGTGAATGCCATTTCACCCAAATGTGTACAGCAACAGATTCACAAAAATGGGGCCATTGCAAGCAGACATCACTAGGCCGATGCACACCTTTGGGTATGGATGGGACATATTGCTTTGCTCCCTTTTTTGGACAGATTTTATTATTTTGCATATCACAGCATTGGGGGAGGGGGTTTGCCTGCTTCATGTTTACATGTGTCATGGTTTTTTTCCACTCTGGAGAAATGGAAGGTGGAGGTCCTGCTTGGGTTCCCAGGGATACTGTAGATTCTCCACCAATCGGAAGGGTTCCCTTGGCAGAAGGTGGGAGTGGATGGAAGGTGGACTATGGCGATGGAACAGCCTATCAAAATGCAAAAAAAAAAAAATTGAATGTTTATGCCTGCGTAGCTCTGCTTGCACTTTAAAAATATAGCAGGTTTGTATGAAGGGACTGAAAGAAAACAGATTGTTTTCCCCTGACTTCAACTCAGTTCCTCATGGAAAATGGGCACCCATGCAAAGGACAAAAATGGAATAAAATGGAGCTGGATTAAAAAATAATGGATGCCACCCATTATTATTATGCTGTGTGGAATTCACCTATGTCTTCTCTCAGTGTAAATAGCAGGTCTTAGGGAGTGACTGATGCTGAAGAAGATAACGGCCCAATCCCCACAGTCATTAAAACCCGTGCTATTCGCGGCAATAAATGCAGCAAGCGCTCCCCACCGCTTACCTCCTAAAGCCATCTTCAGCCTACTTTCAGCACACATTCCGCCCCTAAGTGCGAGTTTTTTCAGGACCTGTTTGAAAGTAGGTCTTTTTTAAAAAAAGTACATTGAAGCCAGATCCGAGGGGAGAGTGGGGGATAGAATGTGTGTTTGTTTTCACACTGCTGGAGTGACATGATGGCTTTACAGCCAATCAGAGCAGAGAGGGTTGTGCGCAATGCCCTCTCATTTTTTGCCATGTGCTGGATGCATCCATGTTTGAATTAGAACATGTCCACACAGACATGATTCTGAGAGTGACAATGTTTCTGGTATTCAGAGCAACCCCTGCCCCCGTGGTTGCTGCCTTTCCTCAGCCTGGATCCACTTCTTCTCTTGTTACCTTGGTATTTCTCCCCCCCCCCCACTTTCTTTCCCCATACAAGCTGCATTCCCAGCCAAGTCCCAAGTCTGCGCTACTTTGCTATGCTTTGCCTCGCTCAATGGAAAAGCTTGCCATTGGCGTCTAAGCACCAACACTTGAGCCAAGGGGTTTTTGCTTGCGCCCAGCGCTCAGGTTTGGCTCTTGGGCATGCTCATAAACACCGAGGGAGGGCAGCCGGCATTCCTGACTCTGGCTTTGGAGGCTCAATGGTGGTGGCAGGCAGGACAAGGAAGGTTTCTCCCTTCGGCAAGGTAATGACCCAAAAACACACACAGCCAGTCACAACGAGGGAGAACTTGCCTACTGAGCGGATCGCGCGTTGGTGAGGAGTACCGCTTCGATCCATATTATTTACATCTGAGACAAATGTCTGAGTTTTCAGTGGAGTGGGGAGGGAGAATACGCGCTGAAAAGGTACTGTTTCTTTTGAAACCTGGATGTATCCAGATTTGATTTCTCCGTGGGGATTCGACCAATGTATATGGAGCAGAGGTCTGCAACCTGTGGCTCTCCAGATGTTCATGGACTAAAACATCCCATCAGCCACTGCCAGCATGGCCAATTGGTCATGCTGGCAGGGGCTGATGGGAATTGTAGTCCATTGGCATCTGGAGAGCCACAGGTT
Organism: Sphaerodactylus townsendi; assembly: GCF_021028975.2. Classification (NCBI taxonomy): domain Eukaryota; kingdom Metazoa; phylum Chordata; class Lepidosauria; order Squamata; family Sphaerodactylidae; genus Sphaerodactylus; species Sphaerodactylus townsendi. Next base: position 109,615,733 of record NC_059425.1, read on the forward strand.
GCAGACCCCTGATATAGAGGTTAAATGTAGTAGTGGAATGTACCATCAAGTCACAGCTAACTTATAGTGACCCCATAGAAGTTTCAAAACAAGGGACATTTGGAGGTGGTTTGCCATTCCCTGCCTTTATGTGGATGGAGAGAGTTCTGAGAGAATTGTGACTGCCCCCGAGGGCCTGGGGAGGAAAAGAGGTGGCTCAGACAGGTGCTGCAGCAGCAGGCTGACTTTGTCTTTAGGCGCCTCCCCTATGTCTTTAAGTGTGGCGGAGGAGGGGGTGAGGGGCGATTTTGTGCCCTCCCCACCATTGCGCCCGGAGTCATTTGACCCCCCCTCCCCGTGGGTGGTACAAGTAACACCACTGATGAATATATTTGTTTTATCAAGGATCTGTGTAAAATATTCACACTACTGTCAACCACACTCCTCTAATATTCATAAAAGTTTTGGATTTGAAGCTTAAATCAGGGATATAATGCCTTTATTATAGCAGGCATCAACAAAAATCTAATTGAGGAATCTTCATAAATGTTAGATTTAACAACTAAATTATTTTATTTTGTGAATAAATACTAACATTTACCATTGGAGGGAGCTAGTGATATAGCATTTTTAGCTCATCAACTCTCACCAAAGTAAAATAATAAAGTACGTTCATTACAATCTGTATTTTAAGAGAAAGGGTTGCTAGCTCTGCGTTTGAAAATATCTGGAGATTTTGGGGGTGGAGCCCTAGGGAGGTGGGTTTGTGGATGAGAGGGTATTGAATAGAGTATTCCTAGTCCACCTTTCAAAGTGGTCATTTTCTCTGGTGATCTCCATTGCCTGGATATTGGTTGTAATAGTGAGAGATCTCCAGCTTTCACCTGGAGGCTGGCAACCATATTAAACACAATTAAGCCTGTTGTGTAACTCTGATTCTAAGTACTTATGGCTGGAAATGTGGGGGGAAATTTAACTTGAGAGGATTTGCCAGTTCTGCATAAAATGTTTAAGTGACCAGCACTTTAAACAAACACTTAAACACTTAAAACATTGTAGAGTGATTTAGTCCATTCCCCTACCCTTGCTTCCTATGCCATTGATAGTAGTGGTAAAGTCAGGACAAAAATTTGCGACTAGATTTTTAATATATCGTTCTCTGATCCTTAGGAAACTGAATTCCCCAACTCAGTAAAATATACTCACTACAAATGAATAAACTGCCAAAATAAAAAGGTATTGCACTCTTCTTCTTACAAGACAGGAGGTCTCAAAGCCACCCAGAACTGACTAGTATTTTGTGTATACTTTAAATAATCCCTGACAGATATTTTTCCATCCTCTTCATTAAGACTTTCAGTGGAGATTCCACTACTTCCTTGAGAAAACAGTAAACATTCACTGTCAGTTGTAATGGAAAGTGAATGTAATAAGAGTGTGAGACATAAAGTAATATATTTTGATTTAAAATGTTGCATCTTGCAGAAAACAACCAGTTTTCATAGCTACCTCATTTTTTGGTTTGCATTCCTGCCTCAGATCCAAAGCTAAAGGTTCTGTAAGCAATTCCTTTTGCCAATCCTGGCATCCAAAACTATATTTATCGAACAGGGCAAAGTCTCTTCATTTTACTCTTGATTCCTGTGTTGTTCATCAGGGTGTGTGGCATGTATACCTCATTTATGATGCTGAACATTCAAAAAGAAGCCAGCCAGACAGGATGTGAAAGCCTCCACTATTTCAAAAAAACATGTTATGCATAGTGGATACTTGACCTAACTCTAGACAAGTTTTTTTTTCCATCTTCAAAAAGAGGAGTGAGGAAGAAATGATGGTGTGGTAAAGTAAAATTCTACGTTCAGGACATCCAGTTTACATACTAGCATTATAAGAGTTGATCTTGTATCCCAGGATACTACACAAAAAAGGAACTAGACTGGACCTATATTAATCTAGGACATCTACGCTACAAACTAATAGCCAATCCAAAGGGGAGCGATCACTGCTGGGAGGCGATGCAGCCCTATGGCTGCAGATTTGCCCTCCTAGGGCACTTACTCTGGCAGAGGTTCAAATCTGATGGTGGGTGGCCATCACAGTCAGCTAGATGCCTAGATGTCAGTGCCCTTGTGCTGTCATGGGCCACACCAGCATAGAATGGACATTCTAGAGGCATGGCCAGAGTGGTGATCTCAACACAATTTTGGCTCAGTGATGCCTCAGAATTAAGTTCCCAGTTCAGAACTAGCATCCCATATCTGATCAAACAGACCAGAGGAAATCCCAAGGAAAATGTAATAAGGTGAGAAGCAGCGTTTTAGAAATCTGCTTAGAGGGTTACCAAATACGAGACACTTACCTGGCCAAAATCTCTTCTTTCAAGTTTTATGTAAACTGCAAAGAAAGATTCCTGACATGACACTGAACCCGGGAGCAGGCAGACAAAACATGACATGTAACGTTTGTGTGCATGACAAGAAACCCTTCCTCTCTCCATCAAATCCTCTGGGTAACCTGATAAAAACATAAAAGCATCAACACTATAATTTTTGTTCATATATGTTTTGATTTCCTAAGTGTCAGGATGTTCAATGTATTGTCGAAGGCTTTCACGGCCGGAATCACTTGGGTGCTGTATGGTTTCCGGGCTGTATGGCCGTGTTCTAGCAGCATTCTCTCCTGACGTTTCGCCTGGATCTGTGGCTGGCATCTTCAGAGGATCCTCTGAAGATGCCAGCCACAGATGCAGGTGAAACGTCAGGAGAGAATGCTGCTAGAATACGGCCATACAGCCCGGAAACCACACAGCACCCATGTCAGGATGTTCTTGGATCCCACATGCAGTGGTGGAATTCAAATAATTTAACAACATGGCCAATTGGCCATGCTGGCAGGGGCTGATGGGAATTGTAGTCCATGAACATCTGGAGAGCCGCAGGTTGCAGACCCCTGCTACTAGCTAAAATAATTATAAAGAGAAAAGGTACCCTATCTGATACCATTGAAAAGGGAAGGAATATTCTGTTGGCCAATACTTATAATACTCGCCTTGGCCAATATTTATAATCTTGCCTCAGTTAAAATCCTTTGGAAAATTCAATCCAATTTGAGCCTCAAATAGTAATTTCCAATGAACTATGAGAGATTTATTATTACGGGCGAGAGTTTTTTATCCCTCTCTATGGCGGTTTCTGCACGGGCTGAAAGCGATGGCTTCAGCCCAGTAAAACACCATTGTGGCGGGGACCCTTCGCACAGGTGCTGCTGCCAAATTGATGCAGCAGCGCTCTGTGCCCACCCAAACAGTGTTTTCAAAACTCACTTGGGGAGCGAGTTTTCCTGCAATCTCCGGCTTCCATCCACTGCCATGCGAACAGCAGCAGGTGGAAGCCGGCATTTTTCTCCTCTCCTCCCTGGCCCCAAACACCTCCTTACCTTCTGCTGGCAGCCGTCACTCTGCCGTCACTCTGAGGAGGGAAGGGGACAAGCCCCCTGGCCTCCGGTGCTTCAGCCGTCACTCTGGCCAAGGGGGCATGTCCCCTGACCTCCTCAGAGCGACAGCAGAGTGACGGCTGCCAGCAGAAGGTAAGGAGGTGTTTGGGGCTGGGGAGGGAAGGGGAATACCCGGCTGTGTGGAGCTTGCTCCAACAGCTGTGCATCCCATGGGGCCGTTGGTGCGAACGGCCCCAGAGCCTGTATCGGCATGATTAATGCCGATGCAGGCTTTCTCCCTTGGCTGTGCAGAAACAGCCTCTATTATTGTGTTTGAGTGGTATCCAGTGGTTTCCAAATCCCTGAGTTATATTATCCTAAGAACAACACTGTGAGGTGGTTTACGCTGAATGACTGGTACAGGATTATCCATGGGATCTGAACCAAGGCATCAGGGGTCCTAATTCAATGCAGTTTACAACTCTCAAGGAAACCTAACAAGTTGCAGAAAAAAAATCTGGAGAGTTAGCATATGTGTCTTGTTAACTTTTTATTTTGCTTCTCTTCTGACAATTATATTCTGATCCATTCATTCTCTGGTTTTTTAAGTTAAATTCCATTTTGGAAATGGTCACTTTGAACAGAAAGAGATCAGCTCCTTTGAGTCACTTGGTAGAGTTCATCCATAAATTATCTCTCAATGGACTCTGCTATGGTTGTGACAGAAAACTTTTAAAACAGTAAAGGCAACATTTCATTGTCACAGAGTAAATTTGTTCTACCAAATACACTGTTTCCCACTACAGAAAAATATTATTCTGAATGCCTACTACATTGGGAATTATTGTTCCACAAGCTATCCCATGCTTATTGGATATCATATTCATCTGTATGACTTCCTTGTGTTGTCTCTTGTAACACAGATGTTCACTAAGGGTGAATTAAAGGACCTGGACCAGAGGTGGGATTCAGCAGGTTCTCACAGATTCCCGAGAGTAGGTTACTAATTATTTGTGTGTGCCGAGAGGGGGTTACTAATTGGTGATTTTGCCACATGATTTTTGTGTTGGTTACGCCCCTCCCCTCAGCAGTAGCACGCAGAACTTGAAGCAGTCTAGCAGGAGGTGCACCGGTGTGTGTGGCAGCCTGCGCCTGTGTGCATTCGTTTCCCGCCCAAGGACCAGCGCATTGGCTGCGTTTTTGCCACAGCCCCGCCCAGGAATGCCCCGCCCCCGGAATACCAGGCCATGCCCCCATCATGCCCCGCCCAGCCCCATTGGCGCTACGCCACAGTTTGAATCCCACCACCATGGGAACCTGTTACTAAAATTTTTGGATTCCACCACTGATTTGGACTTCCTTTCTTACAGACACCCCCCCACCCCCACCCCTGCTCACATACCTTCATTTAAGCAAAACAACTATATTTATCCTGAGGGAAATACAAATTGTACAATTGGGTATGGTTTTCCCCATGCCCAAAATTCCCTTCCCAACCCAAATGTCCAGAGTTTGAATATAAATGACAACTAAAGTTTGAGCTAAAGCAACATTTAGTGATTTTGTTAAGATCTGTGGAACTTTCTTGTAGTTTCTCTGTCAGCATTTGCATACCTGCATCTTGACTGGCAACATGTCAGTTTTTTCTAAACTATGCACATGCACCAATCTACTATCTTTTATAACTAAGTTTGAAAAAATATAAAGGAAATTGAGACACCTGTATTCAGTGCAGTTCTTAGGATCACTGAGACCCGGAAGTTGTCTGTTTGCAAATCCTGTCACCAGTTTTGCTTGGCCTTCTTCAGTTGGGATTTCAGCTATACATGAATCCACATGCAGTTTCATGACAGGTTGTCAGTTCTGGGTTGGGAAATACCTGGAGACTTTGCGGGTAGAGCCAGGATGAGTTTTGGGGAGGGAAGAGACCTTGACAGGATTCAATGCTACAGTCTACCCTAAAGCAACCATTTTCTCTAGGGGAACTGATCTTGGTCACTTGGAGATTAATTGTAATAGCTTGAAATCCCGAGTGCCATCTTATTAATAAAAGAAAACACTTCTTCACACAACGTGTGATTGGTGTTTGGAATATGCTGCCACAGGAGGTGGTGATGGCCACTAACCTGGATAGCTTTAAAAGGGGCTTGGATAGATTTATGAAGTCGATTTATGGCTACCAATCTTGATCCTCCTTGATCTGAGGTTGCAAATGCCTTAACAGACCAGGTGCTCAGGAGCAACAGCTGCAGAAAGCCATTGCTTTCACATCCTGCATGTGAGCTCCCAAAGGCACTGCGAGTAGCAGAGAGCTGGACTAGATGGACTCTGGTCTGATCCAGCTGGCTTGTTCTTATGTTCTTATAATCTAGACATGGCTGGAACCAAAGTTTTTTAAAAGGGGCAGAAGTACAAAATGATGCCCACATGTATTATATACATATTTTCTTTATATACACATATATAATCAATGTATATAATAAGCATATAAATCAACAACTCTTTGAAATGATAGAATAAATTGTGTTGACCTCCAGGAATTGTTAATGAATACTTAAACTTTTACATTATCTTATCTTTCTATTATTTATGAATAATTATGAACGATTGGGTTCATAGATAAGGTTAGAGCCTCAAGAATTGGACCGATACTTTTCATGAGTTCGATGAAGAGAATTTCATTAACAGCAACCATAAGGCCCTGATCATTCAGATGAAGGTCAAGGAGAGAGTCAGCATGAGGTAGTGGTTAAACTAGTATCTAGGAAACCCTGGTTTGAATGTCCAATCTGACCCAGGAAGGACACAAAGAGAATATAATGTATATTTAGATTCAGTGTTGTAGACTAGACCTTTCTTGGGTGCCTTGAGCTGCCTTCTGTTAAACGCTCTTGTGGTTTTGACCATGGACTAATCAACCTTTGCAAAGTGAGGGCCTGGTTTAAGTATTTTCCTGGAAGTCACTGAAGTATCTCTCAGTGGCATGGTGTGGTCCTGCATTTTCTTAGCTATACCTCCAACTCTTTCCAATGTGGCAGCCTCTGAGGGCTCAAGAAAGCTTTACTATAGCACCACCCCTATCTGGAAGATATTTAGCTCTTTAAAAAGTGCATGGAAAACAGAAACTCCACAAGTGCCTTCTGCCTTTCATGAGGATTGGGACACACACAGAGAGAGTTTCTCTCTGCTGTGCAGCGGTTAAACACACCTGTGACTGCCAACTGGCATGCCACAGAAAAGACTTGGTTCCTCTCCATATGCAAAACCATATGTGGTTAATGAACTGTGGTTAATAAATCAACTCACATCCTAGCTTCATATCTTGTTATGTCAGACCCTCTCCAACCAAAGTTAACAGAATGGTTTGCATTCAGATAAGAACACTAAGCATCTTAACATTAATTAAAAAGTGGATTCATGTCATGTCTGAACTGACCCAGTTTGCTTTGTTTTTAAAAGCTTGAGCATTGGAAGTTTATGGGCTCTTTTTCCTCATTGTCTGTTCTGTGAAGACAGAAAATGCTTCTCTTCTTCTTTAAAATGAATTGCAATATTTGTAAAATGTTTGGAGTCACACTGGTTCACTAGAATAAAAATGCAGAATACTGTTAGGATAGTATTTTAGGACCAACCAGCAACTTTAAAATTGGCAAGCATTCCTCTTTGGGCTGGATGTAGCGTGTTAGGTGTACTCCAAAATATCCGATTGTTAACAGCCCTGTCCAGGTCTTGTCAACTGAGAATCAATCCATCTCATGTTGGGTCTTCCTCTTTTCCTGTGTGCCTCAATCCACTCCACCTGCCATCCAGCCCTTCAGTGCTGCTCAGCCCCACACTAAGTCAAGCTTTGACAAGGGGCTCTTGCCATCCTGAGCCACAGAGGCATAGCAGGGCCTAACTGTGCCCGGTGCATATTCTAATTTTCAGCCCCCATACCCCCCCCCCCGCGGCCCCCACCCACCTTCCCTGCTTCCCCCCTTCTCACACTTACCTTAGTTCCTTTACTTTTTGAGAACTTTTTCAGGCTGCAAAAGGCCTGTTCTCAGTAAAAACTGCCTGATGGGAACTATACTTCCCAGGAGACCTTGTGAGACCCAAGGTCTCCTGGAAACTGTAGTTCCTCAGGCCATTTTTACTGCAAACAGGCCTTTTGCAGCCTGAACAAGTTCAGAAAAAGGAAAAGAACTAAGGTAAGTGTAGGAAGGTGGGTGGGTGGGCGCCGCAGGGGGGCGCCATGGGAGGGCGGGGGGAAAGGGGAGGGGCCTGGGGGCAATTTTCCATGACACCCAGGCATGTGCCCAGTGCACGGCGCGCACACACACACCGCCCCCTTGAAGCTCCGCGACTGCGGAGCCAGCAACAAAGTGAACAGCCAGCTATCAGGAAGACTGACCCCTGGGCTTGCCATACGTGCTATATTCCATAGATACATCCCTTTTAGTCTTGTTCAGGCCTTGCAGAGTGAGGGCTGTGGCTTCTGTCACGATGAATGGCAGGATACCTGTAGAGTTAAAACTGGTTTATTTACCACTAACAGCATGAACTATTAGAACAATTAACAGCTGACAGAAGCTCTTGGTCTAAACTCTCCCAAATCTCAGTTACAACTGCTTTTCCCAGGTTTCTGAATGCCACCCATCAATTCAAATTCATAAATGCATGCATCACCACATCTTCCCCACTTTTGAATATATAATAAATTACAGAGGTATCTACCTATCAATATAAATAATTACTATAAATATATACATCTTATTTCCTAACTTGAAGTGATGAGTAGACTATCATAATTCCTAATAGTACCTAGGGATTATTCTGCCCTATGTGTTTATCAATCTCAATAGAGTGCAGGTGACCATCCTTTTGGACACATTATTCATTACTTTCTGGGCCTCTACATCAGAAGAAATGAGGACCTGTAGCTGATGAAGAAGAGTCTTCAAAATTGGCTTTAAGTCTCACAAAGTGACTTCAAAGCATTCTACTTCTATGAAAAGTGCAACAGAGTCAGCATCAATTGCCTTCAGGGGAAGCCATGACAGTGTATCAGGAAAGACAAGGGTTCTACCTGGATGGTTCTCTGTTTGAGGATTATATCTCATCAAACATAGAAGGAGTCTTTGGCATTTCATTGGAACTTTACCCAAATCTTTGCTGTTTATCAGCAGTACTAGAGGTCTGTGGTCAGTGAAGAGTCGAAAGGTGTTAGATTTCGTTTAGAGTCATGGATATGCCCAGTAGTGTGTGTGAATGCAGTTTTTAGAAACTTCTCCAGAGACATAAATGTAAAAGGTAAAACTTACATTTATTCAAGCATCTTCAGTTCACAACTTTGTTCCAAGAAAAAGATAGATAGAAAGAACCCTAGTCTAAAGAGATTACTTTCCCTACGACAAGTGGGCACAACTAACGTGCCATCACGTGTGTGGATGTGAGAGGATGCTGCAGTGGGAAAGGCCCCACTGAGCAGGCTGCCATTGACCATGCGCTCGGTTCAAAGGCTAGAGCAGAAGTGAAGCTAGCATGGGGAAGAAAGGAAGTTAGTGGGCGGTCTCCTGGCCCAGACAAGGAGGGCAAACAAGAGAGGCAACATCACAGAGTGAGATACACAGCACCCCCCAGTGTCCAGGCATGCAGAAGTCGCTTATTCCAACAAAAGGAAGACAAACTAAAAAGATATTTGGAAAACTTCACAAGTTCAAATTTATGCTAAACATTCTTTCTTGATCTGGGCATACTGAATTTCTATGTCAGTGAGGGCTCTGGAACAAAATGCAATTGGCTTCATTTCACCATCATGTTCTTGAAGAAGTACTCCATTGAGACCATAACTCAGTGCAGACAATTGTAGGACAATTGTGTCAGTGCAGACAATTGTAGGACAATTGTGTCAGTGCAGACAATTGTAGGACAATTGACATCATAATATGCTAACAACAGTTATTTAACTTTGGTAAATTGGTTAACAGTTAACAGTTGCTTTACTTTGGTAAATGACCGTACTTGATGTGAATCCTGACTTTGGATTTCAACAGGTCATTCAAAGGACATAGGACTTCTGCCAAGTTTGGCAAGAACCTGCCTAGGTAGTCCACCATGCCTCAAAAACGTTTATGTTTTGTAGCGTTAGTGGAAGGATCCATTTCTAGGATCGCTTTTATTTTATTTAAGTCGGATTTAACACCATGTTCATCAATGTGATGTCCTAGATAGGTGAGAGACTTTTGGTGTAAAATACATTTAGCTTTGTTCAGTTGTAGACCTGCATTCTGTAAGGTGTGAAGGTTTTCATTTTGTCAAGCATCATGCTCTTCTTCTGTGTGGCCATAAACCAAGATATCATTCATACAAATGGATATGCTTTCTAGATGCTGTAACAAATGAGTCATCTCTCTCTGGAATAATTCTGAAGCACCTGAAATTCCAAATGGCAATCTGTGGAAGAAATATTGGACAAAAGGAGTAATGAACTAGGTATGTTTAGCCTGCAGAAGAGAAGGTTAAGGGGTGAAATGGTAGCCATGTTTAAACATTTGAATGGATGTCATGTTGAAGATGGAGCAAGCTTGTTTTATGTTGTTCTAGAGACTAGGATAAGGAGTAATGGATTCAAGGTTCAGGAAAAGAGATTCCACTTAAACATTAGGAAGAACTTCCTGATAGTAAGGGTTGTTTGACAGTGAAATATACTGCCTCAGAGTGTGGAGCAGAGACATATCAAGGAGAAGTGGAGCCCTAGGCAAAATGTGAGTTTTCCGCCCCCTCACCCCCACCAGTGCAGGCAAGTTCAGTAAATTATCTTTAAAAGTATGTATTTTTAAAAAATCAGCTCGCCTCCAGAGCTCCCAACCTGTCTCAGTGGATGATGGATTTGCAACAACTGCCAACTCTGGAGCTGCCTTGCTTTCCTCCTACCCACAGCCCCTCTGCGGAGCAGACCCAAGAGACCAGGCCGGGGTGGGGGAGTCCAAACAGCCACCAGCCAGCAATACTGTGGGCCCTCTCAGGTTCTTCCAGCTTCTTCCTCTGTGTTTTGTTCACTCATAAGGTAGAGAGACCTGGGGAGAGGGGCTGGAAGCCAGAGGAGAGCCCGAGAGATGAAGATGCCTAATTGACTCATGCTTCAGAGACTAAGAGTTGAGCCTGCACTTGTGCCAAGCGGGCCTGGTCTGCTCAGGCACCAGAGAGAGGGGAGGGGATGGGGAGGGCTGTGGAGAACCAGCAGGCAAAGGCACCTGGAGGGGCCTCCTGCCTTGATTGTCAGTGGTTGCTGTGCTAGCTTGGCGCTTGGCTCGAGGGGTGCTCGGTGGGTCCTGTACTTAGCAAAGGCAAGAGACCCCACTTCCCCCACGTGCTTCCCTCATGGCAAGGAGGTGCCAGCCTCTTGCATCATGCCTCTTCAGGGCATCAGATCTAGCAGTGGCCCAGTGCCAGGCCCTTTCCCCTCCACACTGGGCTCAGAGGAGTGGTGTGGGGGATGATTTTGCGCCCCCACGTGATTAAGTAGGTGGTGCCTGGGGACATGTGACCTGACATGTCCCTCTGGCAGGTATGCGTCTAATGTGGAGAAGACTCCTTCTTTGGAGGTTTTTTAACAGAGGCTGGATGGTCATTTGTCAGGAGTGCTTTGATTGTGTATTCCTGCACATCAGATGGTTGGACTGGATGGCCCTTGTGGCCTCTTCCAACTCTATGATTTTAACTCCATAGGCTTTTCAAGGCAAGTGATTAAAAAGAGGTGGTTTGCCATTGCCTTTATCTGCTTTCTTCCTTGGTGATCTCCCATTCAAGTACTGTTCCTGTTTAGTAGTCAAGATCAAATGAGGTCAGGTTATACTATACCATTTCACATCCCATGTGGAAGCATTAAGCACAGTCAAATTATAGAATAATTCATATTTCATTTTCTAGCCTGCTGATTTATCTGTAAGGATGCTTAAGGCTACATAGTACTTGCATAGAAAAATATAATCATCTAGCTAGCAAAAATAGCTAACAATACTACTGTGGTGCTGGTGACTTTAAAGAAGTGACAGCTGAAGTTATACTTTAAGGCTGCTACATGTTAGTGCCAAAAGCTACAGTCCTGTCTTCTCTTTCGCTTCTCTGTAAAGCAAAATGTGCAATCTGACATCATCACATTGTGATTTTGTCCAAGCCATGCTTCACTTCACTGTCTCTGCTTGCAGGGGGAGAGAAATGCACAAAGCTATGATGTCACATCCTACCCTTTGCTTTACTAAACATGACTGGTGAAAGGACAAGGAGAAGGAGTGACGTGGACCTGCTGATTTCGGCGGCACCAGCACCCTGGCCATAACATCCATGGCCAAAACACATAGAACTTGAAAGCTAATCCTAAAAATTATGCTGCGTTCTTTTCCTATTTGTTCTGTGTGTCGGGTAGAAGAGCACATAAAGGAATGATGGATGTGGGAATTAACTGTAAGGGACAGTCTACACCGCGCAAGTAGCCAAGCCACTATTGGCTATTTGCATGCCCACAATTACATGGGGGAAAGGAAAAAAATGTGTAATAGACTGCATGCAGATAGGGCTGGAAGTAATCTTTGCAGTCATGGCCTTTTCCCAAACACCACTATGAGGGGAATAGCAGTGCCAATATAGTGTTCATGGATGGCATAGCTCACACTTTCCATTCCCCATGTGTGCCCAGTCATGGTTAAGACTGCAGTAAAAAATTTAAAAAACTTGTGTGGGCTGGTCTTAAGTCCCAGAAAACTGCACATCTCTCTCTCTCTCTCTCTCTCTGGCTAGTAGATGCTCACAGAAAGCATGGGAGCATCTACTGTGAAGCCCACACACGTTTTCTGGCTCAGATAACCATATTCACTGACTTTGAACTTGGAGGTTCCATTCAGCAATCATAATTCATCACCAGTAAGGATTCCATTGATTTTTAAAGCCATCATATCTTCCTCGAAAATCACTTTAGACAACTTCAAAGTCATTCTTAGGTTAAGTGAATGAAAACTAACTGTTTACCTCATCAACATGTGGGGTTCTGAGAATAAAGAATACATCTTAAACAATAAAGCACTAAAGAATAAAATGTTCTAACGAACCCTCCACCAATGGGCAAGCAGAACTCACTCCTCCATTGGTGAGAGATATTTGATTCTCCCCTACCCCCAGAAGCTCTCCCACCTCCCCCAGCCCCAGCAGTCAGCTGGATGTGGAACAGTTTCTCCATGGGCCTGGCAAATCTTCCCCCTGTTGGAAGAAATGGACTTGACACTGTTTCCTGTTTCCTCGACCTACAGAGGGGGTTTTACTAGATAGCCAGTGACTAGATAGCCAGTGACGTAGGAATTGTGACCTTTACTCAATCATGCTGGTTCTATCCCTTTGATGTTAGACTGATACTCTTAGGGACTTCCTCCCTTCCTTCCGCCTTCTTCTCGACCCTCTCCATCTTACTTTCACCATGCCTAGGGAGAGGATGGGTGCTCTGCGCTTCCATCTCCATCCAGCTAGAATAGGATAGTTAGTGAACCTATCTCTCCACCTTTCTATCCAGAATGGAGTTCACTAATCAATATTCTTTTTAATAGATTAGAAACTACAAACGACTTCGACTTTCTTTTGCGCCTAAACTCTCTCTCTCTCCCAAGCTCACCCACACGTGCATGCCCAGGTAAGCTCCGCTGTGTTCTAGCCTCTGTGCCGCTCTGCTCGTTGTGTTCCGGACCCAGACTCCAACACCCCCTCCCCTTCCCACTCCCAAGACCCAGGCTGGGCCCGTGGAACTGCTCTGCAGACCTGGCAAAGCCTTCCTGCCTCCCTCTCCTACCCCAACCATCCAAATTCCACCTTCCCCCACCCTAAGCCTCACCTTCCCTTTCTCCCCCCACCCCAATACTCATCTTGCCAACCTTCCCACCCCAAAACTCACCTCCCCACTTCCACCTTCAAGACTCAGGCCAGGTGCACCGAGCTGTTCCGCAGGCCCAGCCAAGCCTTCCTGCCTCCCCCTCCCCCTCCCCCTCCCAAGACCCAAGCTGGGTCCATGTTAAAAAGATATGGCTGTTAACCCCTGTTAAAAAGATGTGGCTGTTAGCCCCTGTTTTCATTACTTTTGCTTCTTGAGTTCGTAATTCAAATGGTCTGGCCGCTAGCGCCTGTCTTCTTCAATCACCTCCAGTTGCACGGGGCAGAGAGTTGTTCCTCAGCACATATATTATGCACCGCTTGTGCTGGAAACAGATCTCCTCTGCTCATTTCTTGGGTTCTTCCCCCCTCTTTGGGGTCAAAAATTTAATCTGGTAAAGCCAGATTATTGCGATTTTTGGAAGGTTAATCTGCTCACAATGGCTAACGATGTCTTACTGGAGCAATGGCCAGACCGGAAGTCCCCACTTCCATGTTCTTTCCATGCCTTAGAGTTCACCCTCCAAAAAGCCAGTTTTTTCAGGGGAACTTATGTCTGTGGTCTGTAGATCACTTCTAATTCTGGAAGATTTCCAGATCCCACCGAGAGGTTGGCAGCCTTAAGTACAAGCATAACATGTTAATGTTGCCCATTGTTTTAGTAATTATGCTAGGATAGAGGTGGCTTAATGTAAGAGTCACATAGAATAAACTTCAGATGTTTGAGAGCCACAAGACTATAAACAAATATTGCACACTCATTTTTATTATTACATGCACATTTTGTTACAAACCTTTTATATAAATATTAAGAAATACACATTCATAATAATTATTCATGCATGCAATTTTTATTAACATTAAATGGGACTGCCAAAAACAAAAACAAAATGGGTAAGTATGGATATTGCTAATAGTACTTTGCCTAAGATTCTAAATATCTGGTCTAAATATGGGGAAAATATGTAAATTAGCAATAGTTACTGTCCATTACTGCTAGTAGGAATGCTGTGAGTTTCCATCTTTGCCGTGAGCAAGGCTTCTGATTGACTATTAGAGATTTAATTGTCTGTAAGGATTTTTTTATAATGTTGCTTTGGCAGTAGCTGCAACCATAGCACAAGGATCTGCAGTGTATTACTGAAGTTAAGCTGTGGCAATTATTTTATGGCTGACTGTTCCTTCTATGTGTCCATCAGGGACTTGGGGCTTGTGTTTTTCAAATAGCAGTCCCTCTACCAACACTTGCTACATGATAAATCATTTTTAAAATTCGGGAGTCTGCTGTTTTAAAAAAAAGGAGAAGTAAAAAGCTCACTATGTGAGCATAAAGTAGATCTTTGTGTCACAGTCTCAGGACCAAACCAGACATGCTGAGAAGTTTTGTATTCCACCCTCCCAGCAATTTTTTAAAAACTTAACTTTTGGGGGCATGGGGACCCAATTTGCATTGAGACCCTGGTACACTGGGGCGGGGGGGAAGGGAGTTAAGCTTTACCCCAAATGCTTCTTTCCTGACCTAAAATAGCCTGAGAAAAATAACTGTTCCCACAGTGCAGATCCAACTCAGGTCACTGCATAGCTGAAGAGTCAATTTTATACATTACTGTTGACTCCCGGCTTCAGTTTCTGCATGATAGACACTTCTGCTTCTGATTCCCAAGGCCAGGATCTTGCCACCTCTTCTGGTTTCACTGTTCCATAGCAAAGCATGGCAGTGCAGTCAGGGCAAGGTCACAAGCATCAGGAAACAGGAGAGGAAGGGAGGAGACCCACTCCATTTATCAGCCTCCCCTGCCACGAGCCACACATTATGTTGCAAAGAGCCACATGCGGCTAATGAGCTGCAGTTTGGCCACCCTTGTGCTAGGCATTTCTTATGGTGTGTTCCTGCTATTCAACTCATTTCTAACTATAACATTTCTTTTCTCATCAGCAAAGTTTTAAAATGGATCAGAAGTAAATCAGCTATGCTAATGATCTTAAATAAAGGAAATCTGTATTAGAATATGGTCCATTGTTTTATGGAGGAAAAAACATACTAAGTGCAAGCATCTGATAAAAGAGATTTCCTTCTTTATGGTTCTTGCTGTGGAAACTGACTGCAGAAAGTCCACCTAATTCTTGAAAATATTTTTAATACCCGCAACTAATAATAACATCAAAGAAAGGGCTGGACTCTTCCCCACCCCCTCCTGAAGTCTTTAATCTTCCCACTGACCTGAGGAAATTGACTTTCAGATTCCATTTTTCCCCATGTGTATCCACTGTAGTTTCACCCCTTAATTTGCTCAGGGTTTGTGAACAACCAGACATCCTCTTCCATCTTTATTAAAGGGTTCATTCAGACATCATTTGTAACCACAGTTATGTAAAACTGGGAATGAACCTAGCCTGTTGCTGGGTCTCACCCCTCACTCCCCCTCTCCTTCCACTTTTCTTATGTCAAAAATCATAACTCTGACTGGTGGGTTGTACTAATGCCACTTAAAAAGAGTTAGCTCCCTTTCCTGATAAATCAGGGTATAATCTGAATTTAGGATCCCAGTTCATGCATCAGGGACTAATTTCAGTTAACTCACACCCTTGCATTTTTATGCCATGGGCAACTACAGTTAGTGTTTACTCATGATTCTCAGCTTGAAGGAGGGTGGAAGTACCAATGAGTGAGGCAACATGTTGGGGTTTTGCACATTTTCCCTTAACTGCAGCTACGGGTCATGTCTGAACACAGCCAAAATTTTCTGCTTGTGCCATTCCCTCTAAAATGCATATAGTAATCTAATATTTCACTTTCTTTCTATGAGTTTGCATTTGTTTCACTATTAAGAAGTCTCAGGGTTGCCAGATTAAGACCTGGAGATTTAAAGGTGGAGTCTGGGGAGTGTGGAGTTTGGGGAGGAAAGAATGCTCAGCAGGGATATTATAGGGTCTATCCTTCAAAGCTGCCATTTCCTCTCGACTTTGTAGTCTGTGATCAGCTATAATCTTGAGAGAACAGCCTTTACCTGGAAGTTGGCAACCCTAGGACTCCTTTCTGTTAATCTTTCATGCTTATGTTTTCCCTGTTCGTTCTTTGTTAGATTCTTTTAATCCAATTTTTAAAAATATTTCCATCAAATGTACACTTGCATTAGTTAAATGAAAGCTTGCTTGATAACTTGGTCCACTTTTTTTAATCTATCATCTGCTTTTGATTATTCCATCTTTATCTCACCAGTACCTTCTCTCGATTTTGACAGGTGCTTGTTTCCTTAATTTCACTTGAATCTTCCTGAGTGCTTCTTTCTGATTCTGTTAACAGTACATTTCCTTCTTCCTTTCTTTCCACTTTACAAATTCTTGCTGTCCTCTTTTTATTGCAAAAACTTACCATTTATAACTTTAAAATTTTGCCCAAATCTTCTCTTTTTTTGTTTTCCATTGCATTTACCAAGCATTGATTCATTTGCAAGAGTCATTAACTCACTAGTTCCCCAACTACTCCATACACCAAAGATTAGCTAGGAAAATAAAAAGGTTCTAAACAGCACTGAAACAATGTAAATGTTCAGACAGACAAACCTATTTTGGTAATTGATTTGGCTGTTTGTGTTTAGTGTGTGTGCTGTTTCAAAGATAGTGTTAGAGAATATTCGACACAGTCTTCTACATAGGGATGCAGTTCAGACCATTCACATTCTGTTCAACATTTCTCTAACACCCTTTTTTGCTTTACAATTTTTACTATGAGTTATCTGTAAATATTGGTGGAGGGAACACATACTTTAGCAAAAGGCTGCTGCTATCGCAGCTAGTCTAACAGCCTCATTCAAAGCAGGGAGGCTTAAAGGGCTCCTGAAAGTGGCACAGCCTCTTGCCAGCACATTTGCCCTCCCCAGGTTACTTACCCTGGAGGAGGGTGCAGATGCGCTGGTGGCCAACCTCCTGTGGCAAAACCCAGAAGTTCAAGGCTGGTATCCTACTTGGACGCCAGTGGGATGTCAGGCCAGGGTTTTTCTGGAGGCAGAATCAATATTAGTCAGCTCCCTCCTAGGCTCTAGGGCCATTTGCACAGTGTACCAGACCTCAGATGTACTTTAAACCCTACAGGGCTTTCTGGCAGCAGGGGAGTTTCAGGGCTTTCCTCAACTTCCTGTGCCACCGGAAAGCCCTATTGGAAGTGATGGTGCAGTGCTACACCAGCATGGCCTCCAGGTTTGGATGGGATTATAAATCCTGAAAGTAGCTTGAGTGAGTAGAGTAACACCTTTTTAATTATGGAAGGACTTGGGATTTAAAACACACAACTCTTGAGATATTTGCTTAGATCCCAATCAATAGTTTATCAAAGCTACATTTATGACTTTATCAAAAGTACAGCCATTTTATTGCTCCCAAAAACATTTATTGTATAGTTTTGTAGAAGTTTAATCCAATTCATCTGCCAAAATCTTCCCATTCCCACATTGTAGCTTTCTTTTGGGGATCTCCAAAACTGTATTAACCCAATCCTGTTTTGCTACCACCATTGCTAAACGTATGCCAGTGTCCGTCAGTTTTGACAGTTGCTTAGATATGTTCAGAACATTTACCACTCTGTTGGTCTCTTGAGAGGCTGCATATACATTTCCCTGATAAATGAAACTTATGAGTCTACCCAAATTTTCATGAGAGAGGAGGCTGAGGAGGAAAATATAGTTGCTACTCTAGTGAACTCTAAAGCAACCCATTTTTAATCCTTTCCCTTAGTGATGTTTTTCTGGTGGTTCTGGTTTGTCTAAGAGATGGTATTTCCTCCCAAGAGAAAGCTAAAATGCACTGGGTTCTTCCTCTTTAGTAGCTTTGCTGTTTGTCAGAAATTGTAGGGAGATCACAATATAAAATAAAATAATAAAATAGCATAGAATTATCATTACAATTAATGAAACAAAATAACCCAGCTGTGAAACAAAACATTACTATGCAATAAAATATCAGGAACAAAGCTATTTCTTATATTGACCAGATGGCCTCCTGGCAATCTGTCAAAAAGGACCACCTTATTATACCTGGCTTAACTTGATTCTGATGACTCTTCAAGTAAATCATGAAATTTCATAAACTGAAAAATGACTGTCTGATTTTTGACGTTTTCTATGTAACCAGTAGAGCTATTTTCTGCAGTTAGTTTAATGTATGGTGTGCTCCTAGATCAGGGAACAGCTACTTAGGTGCGCCCATGAAAGTAGCACATTAAGTATAAAGTGCATATGTTCTTTTTTAGTTTACTATGGATAATTTGTTTATCCATCATAACCTTTCACTGTTGTTTTACTCGCATTTAAAAAAGATAACGTGGTTGGCTGTTTATACTAGCTGAAGTAAAATAAGACAGGATCTCTATAGCTTGACATTTCTTCCAAACTTCTTGTCCCATTTCACAGCCCCTTTGATGTCTTCTCAGAAATGGCCTATCCTTCCACTGCCTGGCACCCTTTACCACATAACTGGGTGTAATGGTCACCAAATGAAATTATCTCATCTTAATTCAAAAAGGAGGTTGTGGTTACCATCGTTGACCTCCCACTACTAGGCCTAACTCTCTTGTGGTATTTATTTCAAACGTTCCTAGCTCTCGTACCTGGAGTGGGAAGGGTCAGTTCACAGTTTTAACTGGTGTATTTTTAAAGTCTTTTCTATTATGAAATATTTATGAGAGGAAATAGGGTTGGACATTCCTGCCGCAAGTACAGTGTAAGAACACTATGTACCTTTTTGCCACTAGAACATGTAAATGCAGACAGTTATTTAATAGAAGACACACATACCTCATTCCTTTACATCTACAGGGAGCTGCCAGAGGAATGTAAACTTTTATTTGGAGTAAGCCCTCAGGTGAAGGATTAGCATATGCCACACAAGGAAATTCCATCATGCCCTCCAGAATTTATACTGGGGAAGGAAGCTATGAATAGAAAGTTTGTACACTGAAATGAACATAGAGCAAGTACTTGGGATTGGATGATGGCACGAAAGACCGAAAACACATACCTTGGATCACATCATGTTTTCAGAAATAAACTGAAAGAACAACAAACAAACATTTTAAAAAATTATATTTTTATTCTTTTTTGAAATACCGCAATGTACATAGCTTGGTATGAAGAAATAATTCAATATAATATGTGAGGAGAATATCAGGGAAGAAATCAGGAAAGAAACTGTTACCAGACTAACCTATGGTAGGTTGGGAAAACCTTGTTTTAATGACAGCAGTGTCTCTACCCATCTTTGCCAACCCTTGGAGTGCCTAGCAGTGCAGTGCCAAAATGGGAAGACCATTCTCTGCATTGGATCAGTGTACCCACAAGGTCATACAGTAAGAACCTTCTCTGCATTGGATCAGTGTACCCACAAGGGCATACAGTAAGAACCTTGTCTGGACTTGCCCTTGCACACCTTTGCCTTGCATAATACCTCCCTCACATCCTTCCTGACAGGATTAAGAGAACATAATACACCTGCCCTGGAGAGAGTTCCCATCTCCAACCCTCACCATACATCCCTACAAAGACAAAAGGTATGTTAATGTGCTTGCCTGCCCAGTGTCATAGTAACCCAATACTTCTTTTTCTGACTAATATCTTTAACTACCTCCTCATTTGTATGGCCACTGTTTTATAATATAGCTGTAATTTCATCAGCTACCTTCTCCCTTGGAAGCATTCTTGGGCTTGGAACATCAAGCTGATGCCTCAACCCATTAGAATAACAATTCAGCCATTAAGGTTGATGTCTACCACTTGTCTTTTCCTGGAAAGGCAGGATTCTTCTTTGTCCTGGGAGATTAAGGGACACTCTGCATAACCCTGAGGGTTCCTTCTTCCCTGTAAGAAGGTCCCTCGTCCAGTAGCCAGGGTTCAATATCTCTGGATATCTCTTCATCTGCAATATTGTTCCATAGCCCATTCTTCCAGAGAAAAGTGCGGATCACTCAGTTTTGTTCATTGGACCATTCTGTTCCAAGATCAGGTAACTATAACCCTTACTTCCCCAACTCCCTTATCTATTCCAGTCCTATCCATTCAAAACTGCTTGTATTTTAGGATTGTGTGTGTTCTGCTGCTTTGATTATTGTGTGCTTGTGTACTTCCATTATCCCCAATTGTTAAACTTTATTTGCACTCCGGCCGAGTTTCTTGCAAAAGCTGATTTCTATAAAACATAGGCAACAAGGTCTCAAGCTTGCCCAACCTTTTGCAAAATCAAGAGTCTGCTCTTGCTAATTTCCCACTCTAAAAGGGAGAGACTCCCACCACTTTGGGTAATAAAACTATAAACTGTTATTTTGTTTTGAGCATTTTTCTTGATGACAGTGCCATTCTAAGTAGAGTTACACTGTTTTCAGCTCATTAACCTCAATGAATGTAGAAGGGTGTAACTCTTAGAAGGGTTTGCTTATGTGTGGGTATGCACCTTGTGCTTTGGGGTTTTTTGACAGAAAATTGCCATAGTTGGAATGTACATTATTTGTGCTATGTAATGGAAATCTTTATTATTAAGTGGAAGTTTATTACTTAAGTCATCTGAGCAGCTGCCATGACACTTATGAGCACTATATAGCACCTCATATATTCTTGGAACTATATAAACGTATAAAAGTTGGAACCACCATTTAATGAGGTTTCATGTTCTTTAAACACCGCATTTGTTTTGGATTTCCACCATCTTTTCTGTAATGGAACAATTTAGTTAGTTTTATGATTGCATAATGAATCATCCGTTATTTCAAACATGATATAATATGGTATTCTCATGGATATTTTCTGAAAGACATGAAAGGTAGGATCCAATAGCAAAATCCAATCATCTGTATTGTAATACACAAGGAATTTGGGGTGATGAAGTTTCTGGTAGTGACTGATGCAGCTGTAATATTGATGTTGACTGATGCTGGTGTGATGTTCATAACCAATAGAGCACCTGAGATGCTGAGAGCCACCATGGGACCCCCAACAAAGATTCAACTTCCCCCTCCATATGACCCTGATCCAAACCATATATTTTAACAAAACAAATCACCTGGCTTGCTGTTAGCATGAATCTGTAGTAATAAAAGAATCGGCCTGTCCATTTATGGCAAGCATAATTCATCAGAAAATACAAGTCTATCAGAAGCCATTATGGTTTACACTCAGAGTGAGGCATAGAGGCCTAGGAAAAGGGAAGCCACCTGATTGGCTGAAGCAACCCTGCCTTTTGATTAGCCATAGAGGACTTGATGTCATTGAGAAGGAGGAGGTTATCTCTCTGTGTAAAACTATCTAAGAGGGGTTTGAAGTTCCTGAACAGTTATGTGCCTTTGCTGGCCTTAGCACATAATCCCTCTGACCTGTGTGCTGTGGTTTAAGCTAATATACACAGACTGGAGAGAACTGGTGGTTAGGTTATTGAGGAGCTCAGACTGAGGGGCATATATATATGGCTAAGAGCAGGTGCACTCTAAGGGGGGATATATATATATATATGGGAGGGATATATCTTCCAGGAAGAGGGATGAAGAATTCCAAATACCAGTTAGTCTGGGGTACTGGATTATACTTTTGAGTTTCCTCCAGAGTGTTTTGTGTTTATTTTGGAGTTCTCTATCTATGAGGACTGAGTGGGGGTACTGAAGTTAATGTACCAAGCCTGGTAGAACTCAGTGTGTTTAATCCTTAAGCCAGAACATCTTAAGTAACAGATCCATCAAAGTAACTGTACTATCTGAAGAACATCTAAGCTTATTGAAATAGACCAAACTCATCTGTGCATGAAAACAAATACTGCTTATTAGCCAAAGTTCTCTTTGTAAATATATATTTTGCCTTATCCATTCCTTTCTTTAAGTTATTCATCTCCTATTCTCATCTTATCTCTTGTTAAATACATCTCTTATTCTGTTTAAGTTATCTCTGTCTCAGTATTATTATTTTGGTGTGCCTTGAAAAGAGGTTATCCAAAAAAAGTTCTAAATAACAGGCTTCCTTCAACCTTTGGAGAGTGTATCAGATCTGAGGGAAAGTGCTTTTATAACTTCCTGGTACCATTTCTGAAGCACCTCAATCCCTGAGGTTCAAAAGGCAAGAAAAATCTGACAAGCCAGGTCAGAGAGTTGTTTTCGTATGTTGGTGATCTGTCACATCTGTCATGCATCTCTAATACTCAGATCCCAAGTTTACCATTGAAAGTTGTTGGGTGACACACTCTCAGTCAGATCTACTTTACAGGATTGTTGTGAGGATAAAATGAAAGACAGGAGAACAATGAAAGCTCATTTGTATCCCCATTAGGGAGAAAGAAAGGGTTGGAGCAGCAGTGGCTAAGAGCAGGTGCACTCTGATCTGGAGGAACCGGGTTTGATTCCCCGCTCTGCCACTTGAGCTATGGAGGCTTATCTGGGGAATTCAGATTAACCTAGGCACTCCCACGCACGCCAGCTGGGTGACCTTGGGCTAGTCACAGCTTTTCAGAGCTCTCTCAGCCCCACCCACCTCACAGGGTGTTTGTTGTGAGGGGTGAAGGGCAAGGAGGTTGTAAGCCCCTTTGAGTCTCCTTCAGGAGAGAAAGGGGGGATATAAATCCAAACTCTTCTTCTTCTATTACATTTGTTATTAATCTGGTCTTGTTTACAATTCATTAAAAGTTATCAACCTTGCTGTTGCTTCACCAAGTATTGCTGCAATTCTTTGGATAGGAGGAAAAACTGCTCATTCAAACAACTGTTAAATATTACCACTGCATCAATCAGGAGCAGGTGCCTCATATCAATAGAGGCCATCTTAATTGTGTGAAAGAAACAGGAGCAGATTTACTTCTATTTTCCAGACAATCTTATTTAGTCTTGCTGCGATATATACACAGACACATGGCAAGAACTGTTGGGCTATGGAGCTGGAGGAAAATGAAAGGAAGAGGGACTCCATGGATTCTGGAGACTCTGGAGGACCTGATTAGCAAAATTCAGCCTAGCTATTACTGTAACAGCAATCAGCTGTGCTGTTTTGTCTTGCTTTGTTCCAATGCTGGCTTGGTTGATGGGCTTAGCATGATCTATTTCAGTCCTGCAGAAACTCAAGACTAGCAATTAGAGTGTTTACTGTTCTCAAACTTCCCTCTTCCAAGTGGCTACAGCATGGAACTGTATTGAAAGTAAAATCAATAGTTATAATAGAAAGATCTTAGTCTCCAATGAGAAAATATTTAGGAAGGCCTTTTTAAAATATCAATCAAAATTATTTGAAAGTAATGTGTAAAGGGAAAAGGATATTGAAGAGTATCTAACTAAGCAAAATATACAACAACTTTCCCAAGAACAAAGAGAGATAATGAATGGCCCAATCCCAACCATGGAACTAGCATTGGCTTTGAAGCAGGTAAAGCTGAATAAATTACCAGGACCTGATGGGTTACCAGCATCATGTTACAAAACCTTTGCAGATGAACTAATGGAACCTTTTCTGACAACTATGAATGGGATTTTAAAAAAGGGCAAATTCCAGATTCTTTAAGAGAAGCTAACATAACCTTGATCTCTAATGAGGACCAATATTTAACTGATGTTAAAAACTTTAGACCAATTTCATTTTAAAATAATGATTATGAATTGTTTGCAGCGATTTTGGCAAGAAAGCTAAAACGTTTTTTAAAAAGGACTTTTATATATGATGTTCAAAATGGTTTCTTACCAAGAAAGACAACGTTAGAACAATATTGAATGTGATGGAGTACTATGAAAAGCACAGTGATAAACAAGTAGCCCTCCTTTTTCTGAATGCAGAGAAGGCATTTGATAACTTCTCTTGGTGGTTTATGCTTAGCGTTTTAAGAAAAATGGGTTTTAGAAATTACTTTGTGAAGGGTATAGAGGAAATCTATATGAAACAGTATGCTAAAATAATTGTAAATGAGGAAATGTCAGATAGCATCACTGAGCCAAAATTGTGTTGAGATCACCACTCTGGCCATGCCTCTAGAACAGGGGTCTTCAAACTATGGCCCTCCAGATGTTCATGGACTACAATTCGCATCAGCCCCTGCCAGCATGGCCAAGTGGTAGGGCTCATGAGAATTGTAGTCTATGAACATCTGGAGGGCCATAGTTTGAAGACCCCTGCTCTAGAATGTCCATTCTATGCTGGTGTGGCCCATGGCAGCACAAGGGCACTGACATCTAGGCATCTAGCTGACTGTGATGGCCACCCACCATCAGATTTGAACCTCTGCCAGAGCTGGGAATCAAACCCAATTCCTCCAGATCAGAGTGCACCTGCTCTTAGCCACTACTCCACTGCTGCTCCCAAAAGCCTATACTGGGAATCATTGGACCTGCATGGACATCTGTGTGGGTTGCGGACTGTGATGAGAAAGACAATTGCCACAGCAATGCATGGCCGGGCCCCGCTAGTATATTATATATTTATATTAACTTTACAGATCCTTAACAGAAATAAAAGATGTGATGATCAAATAAAGGGTTTGAAAGTGGGTAAGCAGCATTATAAATTGAAGGTCTTTGTGGATGATGTGGTGATGATACTAGAAGTACCAGTACAAAATGTGGAAAGACTGTTATGTAAAATAAAAGAATTCAAGGATTTGATGGGCTTTAAGCTGAATAAAAGTAAAACTGAAATATTGACTAAAAATATGGATCAAACATCGCAACTTTGATTATCTCAGCTACCTGGATGTATGGTGAAAAAATGTGGTTAACAAATAAGAACTCTATGTTATTCCAAAATAATTATGTTAAAGTGTGATGTGAAGAAATACTTGGTCATATGGAATAGACTGAATTTATCTATGGCCCATTCTGCACGGCCTGTGAAGTGGGGGCCCATTGGTATAAACCAGTGGTGGCGAACCTGTGGCATGGGTGCCAGAGGTGGCACTCAGAGCCCTCTCTGTGGGCACATGCAAACAGAGTCACCCCCCCCCCCCCCACACACACACACATCTAGGCTGGCCTGGGCTGCTGGACTCAATTATTAGCATTAAACCTAAGACCTAGTTTTGGGGAAGCAGTGTAGGTA
This sequence comes from Sphaerodactylus townsendi, assembly GCF_021028975.2. NCBI lineage: Eukaryota > Metazoa > Chordata > Lepidosauria > Squamata > Sphaerodactylidae > Sphaerodactylus > Sphaerodactylus townsendi. The sequence goes on from NC_059425.1 coordinate 109,641,070, forward strand.
ACCCTGTTAAATGCTGTTAAACCCACTGATTTTCATGCGAAGAACTAAAGTGTGATCCTTTACTTGGGAGTAAGCTTGGTTGCTGGCAATGGGGCTTACTTTTGCATAAACCCTCCTAGGGTTGTGATTCAACCGTTGGAAGAGTTGCACGGTTGCTTCAAAGCAAAGCCACCCACTACCACCAAGCTTACTCCTGAGTAACGCACGCCTCGGAGCCAACCATTTTGTCTAAACTAAAACCTCAGTATTCAGGTTAAATTGTCGTGTTGGCAGTTTGCAATAAATAAGGGGGTTTTGGTTTGCAATTTGGGCACTCGGTCTCGAAAAGGTTCGCCATCGCTGGTATAAACAATCCCGGTGGAGCCCCAGGACAGTTCGCACACTCCCATGTGGATGCGGTGTTTTTACCGGCCCTGCACTGGTGTTTTTGTCCTGTGCGGAGTGGGCCTATGATGGGTAGAGTTTCAGTATAAAAGTTAATGTATTACCAAGAATGTTATTTTTGTTCTAAACTATATAAATAATTAACTCTGTAACATGTTTTAGGCAATGGCAAAGGAATATTAGTAACTTCATTTGGCAGGGAAAGAAACCAAGAATTACATACAAAAATATGCAAGATGCAAAGGAAACATGAGGTTTCTCATCAAATTTAAAACTATATTTTGAATCTGTTACATTGATATAGATAAGAGAATGGTTGATGCTGAAAAATACCAGAATTCTGTATTTAGAGGGATTTTATAGAAAATTTGGATGACATGGATATTTGTGGTATGAGAAAGGGAAAGGTGCATTGAGCAGCCTGGTGGAACAGTCAGCAACATGATGATTGCAAATTATCTTTTTTGAGGGAATGAAAAGGTCTTTTCTCAGAAACAAAAGAAACATTTGACAAGCCTCTAAAGATACAACTAGTGTGCCTTTAAAATACAAACAGGATAAATGAGAACCTTTAGCAGGATTACAAGGGATGGATTTCCAGTGCCATAGTTCGAGGAGACTATATGTTTCATTTCACAAGAGCAGTGATAAGTGCTGAAAATTATTTTATTTTCTTGATTTAAATACATTTTTTTTGGATTTCAGATGTTTGCATGAGAAACCATGCAAAGCATAGCTTCTGATTTCCCCTTCTTTCCCTCTGCATCATCTGAAAAAACAATTCCTGAAGTTTGGCACAGGTTTAGAAGCAAGCTTTCAATTAAATGAGAGAAGCGTGAGTCCACAGAATAATCTGAGAGTGTTTTTCCTTGTATTGAAAGATAATTCATACTCACTTATAGGAGTGCTGGAAATGATTCCATTCCATGATCCTCCATATGGAGGCTGTAAAGCATTTGTTACTTGGAGAGCCAACACACCCTAGCCTATTGGCCACTTGTAATGGCACAGAGATGTTCCACATGACATGAAGAATCCTTGAGGTATGCTAACCTTGCATGGATCACCAAGCCCCCCCCCCCCCCAAATTATAAGCTTTGGGGAGAAGGGGTGAACATTCAACTGGGCATCCAGCCCATCCTATTCAAGCAATGTGGTAAAAGTAAGCTTATATTGTAAGAAAGAAAGTGGTTGAAGTGCTAAATCCCATTTTCTGTTTCAAGCCCTGCCGCCCTGAAAGAGAACATGTTGATGAGAATTTTTAGCTACTTTCACCTCAGTCTAGCAGGGAGGACCCAGTTTTTGAAGCCACATCAGCTGAACCTCTGCATAGGCCATGAATATTCCCTTCCTAAGAAAGAATTTTGCTAAACTGGAATATCTAAAAGCATTTCATAACCTGTGGACAGAATAATCGGCACCAGATAAATCTCTTTCGATTTGAATCTAGGTCAGCTTTCTGGAAACTGTGTCATCCAGTCATTTGTAAGCAGGCATAAATCAATTGCTTCACAGCTGCTTTACTGAAAGGAATGTTGCTTGTGTAGCATCCAAAATTTGTTAACACTTCATATGTTTTTACAGGAACATCTCATAGGCCCTTTCCGCACCACAACGGTGCGGGGGTGCATCGGCGTATGGTCCCAGGAGGGCGGCAGGCAGTAGTATGGTCCCGAGATGGTCCCAGGAGGGCGGCAGGCAGCGGCACAGCCTTTGCACAGGCTGCGCCATCCCTGCAAACTGACCTCATCCCCTGGCCTCCGGCTCGTCGCAGAGGCCAGGGGACACGCCCCCACAAGCTGGAGCAACAGCTCTTGAGTCACAGGCCAGGGGGGCGTGTCCCCTGGCCTCTGCGATGAGTCGGAAGCCAGGAGACGAGGTAAGCTTGCAGGGATGGTGCGGAGAACATGGCGCCTTTTAGCCGCTGCTGTTCACACAGCAGCAGTTGGAAGCCGCTGTTTCTGGAAAACTGAAACAGTGGCTTCACGCTGCTTGGGGGGGAGCGAGCTTCCCATGCAAACAGCTCCCTAGGGACGGCGTTTTCGCTGTTTTTGGCCCGTGCAGAAAGGGCCATAGCTTTGAAGATGATCTGCACTACATATACAGGTCTAATCCACTGTAATCGTTCCACTCTTTGACCCCCTGCCCCCGTTTATCTTTATAAAATAAACAGTTGACACTTATTCTCACTCATAGAGAACCATAAGTAATCTATGAAGCATTTTGAAATGTATGATATGTTCATAAATCATATAAATGTATACACTCAACAACCACATGTGAGATTATAGGCTGATTAAGGAATCAGAACAAAAGGTACATTCCACCCATTACTATTCTGAATGCCAGGTGCCCCTAGGCCTAGACTAAGCTGTGGCAAGAAGCCAGTTCATTCATCATCCCACTCAAATAGCGGCAGTTCTTGAAGCAAAAGAGGACAATAAGCAGGAATAGTACAGGAAGGTAGGAACTACTATGGAACTACTACTATAGAGAAACAGAGGGATACCGAGGGATTTCCAGGAATAACAAAAACTTTATTGCAAGTGGTAGCATTGCCTGTTTGAGATCATCTGATATCTAAAACTAGAGGATTCAGATTTGTAATGTTTGCATCTATTCTCTAATGAGCAGTCCAACCAACGGTTTGTATCTCTATGATCGGCAGGGATTCTGTCTCAAGCCACATGATGTGTAGTATAGTGCCCCATCATGGATAAATGCCCACAAATTGCCAAGAAAGATTTAAAGACCAGAAAGAACAAAGAGTTTCTCTAGATATTACAAACAAATAGAAGAAGACAAAATAATGGGTTCCCCCACCCCATTTTCTTAGAAGATTTCTTCACTTGTGCAATAGGCTTGTGCTTTCCCTGCCCCCTCCCTGTCCTATTTTTTTAAAAAAAGTTGGAAGCCACTTTAAAATTTGCATTCCAGATTTTTACTGCTCCATTTTTTAAAAAAATTGTCTACGCTACTTCTTTGATCCCAGATTTTGCATTCCAAAGAGCACTTTCCCAGAGTATGTCCCATTGAAGAGACTTGAGTAGACCGGCTCTCTTAAAATTTGCATGTCACGAATCTTGAAACTTTCAACATTTCCCTTCATAAACATTCTGACCTATCTCTATTGCCGACTTTCAGAGACATTCAGCAGAAAAAGCCAAAAGAGGCAGTGTGGCTGCCAGGGTTCGGTATTTGCTGTGAAATTTTGACATTCTGTCGTGAACCATGTTGATATGCCAGTCATCATATCAGTCAAAAAGTATGGATAACAATTCCAGCTATTTCACCTGACTGTGCTAGTGACGCACAAAGATCATATGCAAGATGAAAAATGTGTACATTAAGGGACAGCTTATCAGACAACATAAAACTACTGTCTGATGGACAGATCTCTAGCACATTCATTTCAGCTGCGCAGGGCTGAAACTGAAGCTGAGGTTTAACCTCTTGAACACATTATATCTGATGCATGAAGCTTGCCAGAAAATAAAACCTCTTAGATGTGGAAACCTGTTACATTACAGATGTGATATATAAATGAGGCTTCTTTAGTGATTTTGAGGAATCTTTCCAACTTATCTCTGCTTTTCTTAATGCCATATTTGTTTTCCATGTCAAGTTCATTTGCATATTTAAATGACTTTTTCCAATATTCAGGTTACTGCCACTTACAATGACCAATACATGATTTTTTTGGTCACTACTTATTCAAAATTCATCAAGGTGAAAATTATACTTATCTGTAAGCAAATATTTGAGAAAGCACACTTTTGAGCAAAATGCTGTGCATATCCATAGTGTTGATGTGCTGGATGATTTCACAGATAATATTAATTCTTTGTACATTTTGTGAAAATGCTATGTATCTGAATGAATACCTGGAAATATTTGCAATGGCCATGCATGCAGAAAACCTGCTCTGAATGCTGAAAGAGAAAGGCATGCTCTCAACCGTTGCCTCTTCACTGGTTCTTTCTTCTTGTCCTATGGTGGTTCCTAAAATTATCAAGGACAAAAGGCCCCAATTCCCATCTGTGTAACTTGAGTTAGAGCTAGGTTTGCTAAGCTTCAGGTGAAGCATGGAAATCCCTTGGAATTACAACTGATCTTCAGACTACAGAGATCAGTCCCCTGGGGAAAATAGCTACCCTGGAGGATAGTCTTAATAACATTATATTCCTCAACTCCCTCAACTCCAATCTCCCCATGTTTCACCCCCAAATCTCCAGAAATTTCCGTAGTTGGAACTGGCAACTAAAATCAGAGCCCAAGAATGTGTTTGATGCCTGACTTAGCCTTTGAGGGTGTGTAGATAGCTTTTTTCTATTACCTTCTGAATAATGCAAGCAAATTCCCATTTGATTGGGTCAGAGAGGGAAGGAATACAGGTTAGAAACAATAACTTAAGACCTTAACACTTTTCAGTGTATAAAGCACTATAGGTGAGAGCTGGTGGTCCCCGGGCCCTCCATGATGTGGCTGGCTTCCACTCGGGCCAGAGCTTTTACGGCTTTGGCCCCTGCCTGGTGGAACACTCTTCCTCCAGCGGTCCGGGCCCTGCGGGACCTCAATGAGTTCTGCAGGGCCTGTAAGACTGAGCTGTTTCACCAGGCTTTTGGGACGGCCAGCCGCTGATGAGTGCCCCCCCCTTTGTTCCAACAACGGGAGCCCTGCTGTCCTCCCCAGGGGAGTTTTAAGTTGTTGGACACCATCTGTTGTCTTTTGTAATGTAATATAATTTTGTAAACTGAGCACTGTATTTCAACAGGGATGGGTACTAAGTTGTATGGAGTTTATTTATATATTTAATTGTATTTGTATATTTGTGTTGTGAACCGCCCTGAGCCCTCTGGGGGTGGGTGGTATACAAGTTTAATTAATAAATAATAATAATAATAATAATAATAATAATAATAATAATAATAATAATAATAATAATAATAATAATAATAATAATAATAATAATAATAATTTGAAGTTGAACGATTGTGGCAAAAAAGAACAACAGTAATCCCACTAGTAGTCGGTGCTCTAGGAGGAATCCCAAGAAATCTTGAAAAACATCTGGAAAGCCTAAACTTGGTCAGAACATCAGTCCACATGCTGCAGAAAGCAGCACTTCTAGGAACTGCACACATTCTACGCAAATACCTCTAATATCCTAGGTCCTTGGGAAGGACTCGATATTCAGAGATGAATTCCAGACACTTGTGCTGTGTTGTTATGTGTATAATAATAATAATAATAATAATAATAATAATAATAATAATAATAATAATAATAATAATAATAATAATAATAAAAGAGTTTCAGTGCCCAAATGATGTGCTCCTCACTAAGTCCACTTGTTAAAAATAATGGGCCACAGCTCTAAATAAAAAAAGTGACATGGGACTTACCTGGGTCACTATTGCTGTCCTGGGGATGTGGGAGGCTGGTTCATCTTTCTGTGCTGGCTGCCAGGCTCCATGTGGAAATAAGCATGGGGGTGGGGCCAGGAAGCACATGGCCTTATATGGCTGCATGAGGCATTCCCAGCCTCTCTCTGGCTCCCATCCCAATGGTCTCCCTTCAATGTTCAGCCTTTGGCTCACCTCGTGGGAACTCAGAGCACTTGGCCTATATTGTCTTGGCTCTTTGGAGGCTTCCAGCGTGGAGGGGCAGCAGCTCTGTGGTGGGAGGTTTCACCTGAATTGGTTCTCTTCCTGCTTCAGTGGTGAGGAGGCCAAGAAGCTGCTTCTCTGGGCAACGGCCTTCCAGTATCTAATATCTAGTATCTAGCCTACTGGTCAGGTATCAAATAAATGACAACCGTCATAAGATTTGGGGGGGATTTGTATCCACTGGCCCCCTGGCACCATGGTGGCCTCAGATTTTTCAGCAGGGCAGTGCTGCACTCAGCTTGCAGGCTACATGACCCCAACAAAGTCAATTTTGGGGCAAGGGAAGGTGGCAAGGCCCAGTTTAAGGAAACCAAAGCTGGCAACCCGGTGGACAGCAGCATGGCATATGACAGCAGTGGGCTGCCAGGTGACCCATCTGAAAGCAACTTTGGGGGAGAAGTGGGGCAACCCTGGACAAGCCCTCTTCAATCTCACCAAAGCTTGGAGGGTGGTTGGGTGCTGGCATGCAGCAATTGGGAGCTCTGGGGCTGGTTCTTTTCTTGGTGTGGAAGGGCCAGCAGGGACTGGGCTTTATCTTTATGCAGCTGGTGATGGCACAGTTATTTGTTTGGGCCACAGTCTGGTAACTGCAGGGCTAAATGGGGCTACAACCAGATGAGCACCAGCTGGGTGACCTTGTCGCCAAGTCAAAATCTAGTGAATATACCCTGCATGTAGCGTGTGTACTTAATTTTATACTTTCCCCACAGTGATCTTAAGAATGATCAGTAATTAGTGGTTAGACTGCTCTTGGAGGTGGGCATGGGGAGGAGGATTAGATCTTTTATTTGACCTTTAAGTTTTTAACTTGGTGACCACTAGATAAACTACGATCTGATCATACATAATTTTTCTTCAGTAGACACTGAAGTTTAGTGTGGCTTCAGCACACAGGAAATGTCTTATCTATACACCTTAAACATATTGCTGAAAATAAAGTAAATGTGTGAATATCCAAATGTAGCTTGCTTCACGTCTTACAAAAGTGTTTTTTTATTGCTGTCCTAAAAGTACATAGTATGTACAGGGACGTTTCATGTGCATATTGCATTCCAAGTTATAAGCCTGGAGATTCACGATACAGATCTTTTAAGGTGGAGCCTTCTGTTTTCTTTGGCTTGATATTAACACATTGGTGTTAGTTGCGTAAAACCATTGATGTCAGTTGGGTGGGTGAAACGGTAAAACCACCACCTGTTCTGCTGAAACAAGCTGTGCATTCCTGACCCCCAGAGAAAGCCATATGTGCTTAATGGGAGTTGCTTGGGGAGTGGGGGCCCTGCTCAGCTCTTTCTGACTCTTTCTGGCTCCTTCTGCTGGCTTTCTGCTGGATGCCTTATTTATTAATTACCCCATGCCTTATTTCAGCTTGCAGGGTAATTCAAGATCTAAAGTTTCTTTAAAAAACGAATCTTCCCACATAATTAAATCACTTCTAGCAGGCATGAAGCTTGTATATCAAACAATCTAGGCAGTGTTGACACTGTCTCTAATGTTGTTCATGAGATTATCCTTAGGAATTGTGTGTGGCACAGAAAACATATGTTTTGGTTGATTTGTAATGTGATGAGGGGAAAATAAACCAGATACAGAAAATAATGCAGATAACAAATAAAAGTATGGGATTCATTTGATTGATGCTTGGCAATGCCATGCCCATGGTTGCTTCATAGCCTGAAATGCGTTTGAGACCTTCTGCACATTCCTGGAGTGGGTGATAAAGGATTGCACCAGCAGCCTGTGTGTAAGTCATTATCTCATCAACTTCCTGTTTACAGACCCCATGGGCTTTTCAGCTTTTGCTGATAGCCTTGCTGCATTTCAAGTGCTCACCCATGGACTGTATGTTTTCTTGGCAAAACTGCTGGGCCTGTCATGTGCCTAACTTATTTGGTTGTGTTACTGGACACAGTGCAGGGCACATCCTCCCACATAATGACTTACACACTGGACATAACCCACTACCCACTGGGTCCGCATTTGGGCCTTGATAGGTTGCCGAAAATGTACCCTTAAGGACTTCCCGGTGGTCCTTACACACACCTGACATGTGCCATGTCTGGGGCATCCACCCTTCACTGTTACATATTGACTAGAGGTTTTAAAGTTGGACCAGGTGGTTTGCCAGGAGTTCCTGGCCACTTTAACAGGGTGTCTCTGTGGCAGTCCTCACTGGCCCTTGGGGACATTTTGGCTCCTTTTTGCACATGCAGAATAATGCACTTTCAATCCACTTTCAGTGCACTTTGAAGCTGGATTTTACTGTGTGGAATAGCAAAATCCACTTGCAAATGATTGTGAAAGTGCATTGAAAGTGCATTATTCTGCATGTGCGGAAGGGGCCATTACAGATTCATTCTGACGCAGCTGGCAGACTGGGATTTTTACTCTGTTTTTCAGAGGCCATTGGTGTGTGTGTAACCCCCATGCCCAGAATGGGTTGGCCCAGAATGGGTTGACCCAGTAAGGGGGTGGAGACTCAGAGCAGCAGAAAGGCTGAAAGAGCTCTTTGCAGAAGACAAGGGTACCAGACTCGGACCTTGATTTCTATAAGCCCTTAACACCTTGTTAAGGTAATTGCAATATTATTGGGAACTACTGGGAAGGTAGTTGTTGTTTTTGCTATGTTGTAAATGTTGGAGTTTATTGTTTCAGGGTTTTCTTTTGTGGTTGTAATGGGTGAGAGTTCTCCTGGAGACCTTCATCATGTTGCAACCTGTTCATCAAGCCCTTGGAGTCTTCAGGAGCCAACCCACTTGCAAAGAAGAATTGGACTTGGCAATATCAGTAGACTGTAAATAGAAGGACTTGAAATGCAACCTGAACAGGACCTTGAATTGTAACGTTAAATGTTGATGTTTTAAAAGTGTTAATTGTAAAGAAAAGTAAACCATTTTGTTGTTTAAAAATTGTTGTTGCAACTCATTCCAAGTACTGCCCCACAGAACCCACAAGCTGAGGTTACATGTGCAGTATTGGCTCTCACAGAAGGTTTTGGGCAACATCCTCAGGAATCTGACCTTTCTTGAATTTTTCCAATCCTGGTAGCTGTCCACAGATGGGAACTGCTCTGCAACCAGCACGTCTGGTTCTGGAGTGACTATCAGGCCAAAGCCAAGGTGATTGGCAAGCAAATACCAAGCTCTGGGTGGGTCATGCAGCTGGTTTGGAGGTTTGTGGTCATATGTCTGGGGCATAACATCTCTTTCTTGGTGAAATATTCCAGGCACCAATAATGGCATTGTGGATGCCTTGTCTCGATTTTAGAAGGAGAGGTAGACCCTGGCCTCAGTGTGACCCAGCATCCTGTCTCCTTCTGGGAAGATATATAGAGCCTTGGCAGCATCCTTGGCTGGTATACAATCAGGCAGTCACTGAATTTCTTAATTTCTCAGAGTCTGCAGAGTTCACTGGAGGGCTGTCTGTCTTCAAGGGGGTGGTACTGCACCACTTGGCCCACCTGAGATTGCAGGGGCTAGACAGCCATAGCTGCTTTGTACTCCAGGAAGTATTTTGAAGACACCCCTTTTCCAGGCTACCTTTTCCTTGTCTCTTTTGGGACTTTCGACTGTGGCAATTTAGTATTGGGGTCACATACTGACCTCAGTGGTTGTGTTGTTGCTTTCTTGGGCTTGTGGGTGGTTGCATGCCTTCCCTGTGCCACTCACACAGGGTGGAGGTATCCATCCATCTTTGTAAATCAAGACATAGAAGGCCAGGGATGAGGATTATCCTTAGGGCCTTTCCTCTCAGACAGCTGTGCCCCGTACATGATACAGTCTCATGCCTTGTCTTGTGCCTAGTCTACCATGCCTCCTTTTTGTTACATAGGGGCAGTCACGTCTCTCAGACATCCAATCCGTAATTTTCCTACAGCCTGCATCGGTGGCCTTGGCTTTCCACCAAGGGAGTTTAGTCCTCACTCCTTTCGGCTTGGAGCTGTGATCTCTGCCCCCACACAGGGCCTCTCACTGGACCAAATCTGTTATTGATGCTAATCTGCTTATAAGCCCTATGCTCACCCCACTGCTGGGTATTGACTTGCATGTTGCTCCTTCAGTTTCCTGGTGATCAGAAACAGATTTGGATTACAGGCTACAGCATTGTTTTCTGGGGCTGGTAAGTATGTGATGGCATCCAGCTATGATGGTGTCCAATGGTTGATGTAGGGATCTTCACCTGGCGGTTGCTAGGGATGATGTTGATTTGGCCCTGCCTCCTTGATCCATGAGTGGCACAGGGAAGGCATGCATTGGGTTCAGAAAATGTGTTGACCAGTGATCATCCTGTTCAGCAAGCATGCTGCCCTGTGATCAGGGTGGGCTTAGTAAGCATGCTGCCCAGTGATTGGGATCTGTCCTAGACACTGAGTGGCTTAGTGATACTGCATCGTTGTACATTATTCCAGATGGTGGCCTTTTATTGGCCTGATAGAGGACACCTCTCCATACGGGGACTTGGACACTTGATATTACACCATGCGGCAGGCACTATGTGATTGGTTGTAGGGTGCCCCTTGCTCTTTGTGATTGGTCAGGAGGGTGCCCCTTGCTCTTTGGCAGGTTGCACATGCAGATGGATTCTTTTCAGGGGAGGCTAAGCTTGCGTGCCTGCCTCCCGACTACTGGAAGGCCCCACAGAGGCCTTGGGAGTAAGAGTGGGTCTTGATGTGATATGTCCAGGTGGTGGGTTGCCAGTGGGCCCACACCCCCAGGCAGCAAGGCAAGATCCAACTAGCAGTCAGGACTCAAATAGATCCCATCAAATTGCTGCTCCAATTTCCCCAGTACCAGGTTCGGGGAATGGTATGTGTTGGGTTCAGCAGATACGTATTGGGTTCAGCAGCAATATAATCTGCCCTCTATCCTGAGCCTCAATTTCCTATGCCAATAATCAATAAAACAGGGTTTTGGCCAATTTCATACCACAAGAATGTTGTTCAGTGTGTGAATGCATGGACCAGCAACCCCTGTCCTCCCCTTGGTCAGCAGTGACTTGAATATACAGATGCCTAATCTGCATCAGGATGAATTCTTAACAGATAGATGGTGAGCTGGGGATTGCTAGCACTGGAAGCAGAATTCCATTTATCCACAGGTTTAGCACATATTTATGTGGCTAAAATTTTCAGTTTCCCACAGCTTGCTATGGCAAGGCAACTTATCTTGGCTTGGACAAATTGCTGTCTGTCATTTGTGGAATTTATGCATCTTCAGAGCAAAACTGCCAAACAGAGCCAGTACCCATCAAATTCCTTTCCACCTCCCATGTTATAGTGGCCCTATTGAAGTGTGAACTTTACCTTGCCAAGAAGAGATTCATTTGCTGATTGGACAGGTATTTGGTAAAGATTTCCTTCCTTTGCGCTCTTCGTCTACTCTGATGATGAGACAATCGGCAGATGAAAGTTTTCATAAACACTCTTTTCCAAACACTCATTCATGTGTGGAAAATAGTTGTAAAGAGGACATGCCAGACCCACACTTTTTGCCGTGCTGAAAGAGCACCTTGTTTCAATCCTTGAAGGATTTTATCTGCATTCACATAGGCAGCTTACAGGTTACTGCTGGAACTACGTCTCTTTGTATTTTTCATTCTTGACTAACAGTACTTTCATGCATTTTAAGCACTAGGTGATCCAGTTATTCTAATCACCTGGGAAGCTTGAAAGAGCAACTCTAGATCATTATACAAACTTTCTTGCAGTAATTTCAATCCACCTGGCCCCATTTGCTCAGAAAGAATGGCAAAGGATGAGAGGGAGCTGCCATGGTGGGGGAAAGGAACATGTTTGCGACTGAGAGGACCTGCCTTACTAACTTCCCCCCTACTGTTGCCTCTCCCCCTTCTTGCCTCCACTCAAGCTCTGACCTTTTACTTGTTGACCAGCGGCTTGATGTACAGATCAGTCTCCATGCATATACTTCCCACTCCTATTCCTCTTTTTCTTGCATGCTATCCAACCGAAGCCCACACTCCAGTCAAGGGGAGTTAAAACCTGTTAAAGTCCTGTTAAAATCTAATTAAAGTAACATTTAAAATAAAGAGCTCACAAATTGTGGCATCTCGGTTGCCAACAAATCAAAGTCTGTAAAATTCAGTTGTTTCGACCAATTCAAGCCTCATAATCAACAGGCATTCTAAATAGGCGGTGAAAAACAACCGGGACACTCGTCTCAACACAAAATTATTAAAAGGCTCTATCCTTTGAACAGTAAAAACATTCTAGATAACAAAAGGATATACTGAGAGATAAAACCTTAGTAAGGTAAATGAATTAAAAAACTTATCCAGAGGAGGTGAAGGAGGAGCACAGCAGACAGCGTCTATTGAATTCCCTCACTTGTTCCCCAGTCCTGACCAATGCATTTCTGACAGGATATCCAGATCTTTTAACTCTTCCTATCCTCTTCATCCTGTCATGAATTTAGGAATGGATCCTAATGAGAGGTTTTGTATTTCTTTCTGCAATCAGCTTAGGGTACACATCAAACCTCTGTGGTCTGACTCATATCATCCAAGTGGCCATCCATATTGCCCTTTCCTGGCATCTGGGTAAATGATTATCTTCACACGGAGAACTCATCTCCCCTCAGCTGGCAATTTGAGCTGTTTATAGCTCTGCTCCTGAGATTTGGGTGCAATTCCTGAGTGTACTTGTACCCCTTTGTCCTAATAGGACCCACCGCACTGACTCTGGTATATAAGCAGGCCTGTATACCTGCTGCACTGCTGCCATTTTTTGCTCAGTAGCTTAGAGACAAAGCTATATCAAAGCAAGAGGGATGGCATATGGGCCGCAGTGGACATTCCAGTAACTCCTATTTTGGATTTAATGTGTAGCACACTTGGGTTGGTTTTCATATAGTGCTATTAACTGATAATGGATCTGCATTAAATTTCAAATCCTGGATCTCTTCCCAACCCATGTCATCTATGTCATACCCTTCTTCCAACAACTTTACTAAGAGTTTAAATTTTATCAGGGGCAGGATGAAAAATAGGCATTATAAACAAGCACAAATGTACAAAGCTCGTGATGTACAAGGAAGCCACACACCTGGTGTAAACACCAACATGAATACAGACAACTAAATATTGTAACTGAATATGGTATTTCTGTGTATTTAAAAACATAACAGCAGCCATACTGGATGAAAACAGAGATGAATCTAATCCAACATTCTGTTTCCCACTGGGTGCTGCTGGAAGACCAGAAATCAATGAACAGAGGAAGGTATGAAGTATGGGGAAGGATGCATGAAAATTTTCAGCCACATTTCTGAACACAACAATAACGCATCCCATGCTCTGTGATGCTGCAGTGGCACAAAAAAGCAGTGGGGGGTATGGGATGGGGTGAGGCTTGCTGTTATGGCCAGATGGCTCTTTGTTAGAGATTTCAATGGGAAGGGCTTTGCTGGGGGTATTGCTCTGGGCAGGGGCACCAAATTTCTGCAGGGCTGCTGGTGAGTCTCCTGAAAGGAACCAGCAGCCAACTTTGCTGAAGTTTGCGTGGGAGGGGCAAATGCTGTGGGCATCCAATTGAAAGTGAATCTGATGCCCACAGAATGAATGCCCAGCCATACAAACTTCAGCAAAGTTTTTCAGTATTGCTCAACCTAAATACTTCCATTTGAATGTGAATGGTTTGGCCTTTTTTGGGCAGCAGATTTTGGGGTAACATCAAAGAGAATCAAACTGTAAATTGTTTTGTTATAATTTTTGCCACCAGTGAAGAGTTATCATTTAGATTTTCTGCCTCAGAGATCAAAATGTCTTCGGCCTTCCCTGGCTACAGTCTTCAAAGAACATATTCCTATTGATTTCAACAGGTTTGTTTTAACTAAGACATTTTGGTTTTTTTGTTGTTCCATTTGGCATTTTCTTTCACCTCTGAGCTTCAAACCACCCATGGAGTCAGCTAACACTGGCTGTTTATGATGCATGGTCACTGCTATTTATTATGTATTTTCCTTTGCCAATTCTGAAAAGAAGTAGAAATAAATTAGTGAGTGAAACTGCATATTGTTGATTTCTATGCACATTTGAATTAATAACTCATTTTATAAAAAAAGAATAATTGACTGCAATTACTTGAATGCAATAATTTAGAATGAGACTCATTAACTCTTCCTGTCCTAGCATAAGAAGTGATATATGAAGTATCTAATGTCTACATGTGGGTTTTCTTTTTCAGCACCTACTGTCTTTGGCTGTAGAAACAAACCTACTTCAACACATCAAAAGACTTACTTCTTTTACTATGGTTCATAAAACTCAGGGCAAGCTTAGCCTAGAATTGCTCAAATAGTTGTTGTTTTTTGAATATGCCTGTGGTCTTAAACTCCATCAGGAATGTTTATAAAGAGTCCAAGTATCAGGAGGATTGTGGAAGATGCTCCTTGGAGGTCCATCACAAATTCTTCTGAACCTTTAAACTCACAACATATCCAACCAGCAGAAAATTCAGCTGTTCTTTTGATATTACTGTGAAGCTGCCAGGTCAAAGGACATGATCCAAATGCTGTTTTGATGTTGTTTAAGAAATCTCCGCTTAATAATTCTTTGACCCAAGACACTTACACCAAAGAACAACCTTTTGATAATGGCTGATTCATTTACCAAAGGATACTTCTCCAAAAACATTTCCAGAAAAACTTAGAGACAAAGGAAGATTTGGATATTCCCATTTCACAGATCTAAAAAAAATCCAGAGAAACAAGCCACAGGTCAATTATGCATGGAATGTTTTCCTCGGGGCTCTTCACTGCACAGTGGGGTTGTAGTGGGGTTTCCTCGTGTTTCTCTGTTTATATGTGAGCAGGCACCCCACTGCCTGCTTTGCCGCTTGTCTGCTGAATTCTTCTAGGCCTCAGTTCTCTTAGCTCTGCCCATCAACTCACTCTTAAAGGCATGCATCTCATTACATCCAGTAGTCACAAGATTCCTGATTTTGTTAAAGCCCTTTAAATTGCTGTTATGTAGATATTGTTGTTATATCAATATTACAGCCCCTTTCCAAAAATAATCCCTCCCCCAATGAAGAGACAAAGCAATTCCCTGTACCATTCTCCTGAACATAAGAACATAAGAACAAGCGAGTTGGATCAGACCAAAGTCCATCTAGTCCAGCTCTCTGCTACTCGCAGTGGCCCACCAGGTGCCTTGGGGAGCTCACATGTAGGATGTGAAAGCAATGGCTTTCTGCAGCTGTTGCTCCTGAGCACCTGGTCTGTTAAGGCATTTGCAACCTCAGATCAAGGAGGATCAAGATTGGTAGCCATAAATCGACTTCATAAATCTATCCAAGCCCCTTTTAAAGCTATCCAGGTTAGTGGCCATCACCACCTCCTGTGGCAGCATATTCCAAACACCAATCACACGCTGCATGAAGAAGTGTTTCCTTTTATTAGTCCTAATTCTTCCCCACAGCATTTTCAATGGATGCCCCCTGGTTCTAGTATTGTGAGAAAGAGAGAAAAATTTCTCTCTGTCAACATTTTCTACCCCATGCATAATTTTGTAGACTTCAATCATATCCCCCCTCAGCCGCCTCCTCTCCAAACTAAAGAGTCCCAAACGCTGCAGCCTCTCCTCATAGGGAAGGTGCTCCAGTCCCTCAATCATCCTTGTTGCCCTTCTCTGCACTTTTTCTATCTCCTCAATATCCTTTTTGAGATGTGGCGACCAGAACTGGACACAGTACTCCAAGTGCGGTCGCACCACTGCTTTATATAAGCACATGACAATCTTTGCAGTTTTATTATCAATTCCTTTCCTAATTATCCCCAACATAGAGTTTGCCTTTTTCACAGCTGCCATGCATTGAGTTGACATTCCCATGGAATTATCAACTAAGACGCCTAAATCCCTTTCCTGGTCTGTGACTGATAGCACTGACCCCTGTAGCGTGTATGTGAAGTTTGGATTTTTTGGCCCTATGTTCATCACTTTACATTTTGCTACATTGAACTGCATTTGCCATTTCTGAGCCCACTCACCTAATTTATCAAGGTCCGCTTGGAGCTCTTCACAATCCTTTGTGGTTCTCACCACCCTACATAATTTAGTATCATCTGCAAACTTGGCCACCACGCTACCCACCCCTACTTCCAGGTCAGTTATGAATAGGTTAAAGAGCACTGGTCCCAAAACGGATCCTTGGGGGACACCACTCCCGACATCTCTCCATTGTGAGAACTTCCCATTTACACCCACTCTTTGTTTCCTGTTTCTCAACCAGTTTTTAATCCATAGGAGGACTTCCCCTCTTATTCCTTCATTGCTGAGTTTTCTCAACAGTCTCTGGTGAGGAACTTTGTCAAAAGCCTTTTAGAAATCCAAGTAGACAATGTCCACCGGTTCACCCCTGTCCACATGCCTGTTTACACCCTCAAAGAAGTCTAGTAAGTTTGTAAGACAGGATTTGCCTCTGCAAAAGCCATGCTGACTCTTTCTCAGCAGGTCTTGCTTTTCTACGTGTTTTATAATTTTATCTTTAATTAGCGTGGCCCGGCCACGCGTTGCTGTGGCTTATTGTGGTGAAATGGGAAAGGAACAGTAGCAGCAAATCAATTGCAGAGGCCAGCAGTACATGCTCATGCAAACACGCAGCCTGATACTGTGCGATGTCAGTGATGTGTGTGCCCACATTCCTTGGGGGGGATGGAAAGGCACCCCTCCCACACATCTAGGCTGGCTGGTCATGATCCTTTACCTGGGAGTAAGTTTGGTTGGTGGCAATGGGTGTCGCTTCTGAGGAAACCCTCTGAGGGGCGCGACGCAGCCATTCAAAGTATATCATGGTGGCTGTACTGAACTTACTCCTGAGTAATGCGTGCCTGGTTTTCTTAACTGTAACTGCAGTATTCAGGGAATCTAGGGTGCCTGGCCCCTCCCTCCCATCCCTTGCATGCCACCCCTCACTCTCTTCCCTCCCTCACTTCTCTTCCCTTGCATGCTACCCCTCCCCCTCCCACCCTTCCCTTTCCCTCCGCTAGGGTGGGTGGATCATATCAAGATGCTGGGCCCCCTGCCTCCCCTCCTTTGCATGCCACCCCTCACTCTCTTCCCTCCCTCACTTCTCTTCCCTTGCATGCCACCCCTCCCCCTCCCTCCCTTCACTTTCCCTCTGCTAGGGTGGGTGGGTCCTATCAAGATGTTGGGCCCTCTGCCTCCCCTCCCTTGCATGCCACCTCTCACTGTCTCCCCTCTCTCACTTCTCTTCCCTTGCATGCCTCCCCCACCATCCCTTTCCTCTCCCTCCCTCTCTTCCCTTGCATGCCACCCAGTGATGGGATCCAAAAATTGTAGTAACAGATTCCCATGGTGATGGGATTCAAACTGTGGCGTAGTGCCAATGGGGCTGGGCGGGGCACGATCGGGCGTGGCTGGATATTCCAGGGGCGGGGCATTCCTGGGCGGGGCTGTGGCAAGGACACAGCCGCTGCGCCGGTCCTTGGGTGGGAAACAAATGCATGCAGGCGCAGGCTGCCACGCACACCGGTGCACCTCCTGCTAGACTGCTTCAAGTTCTGCGCGCTACTTCTGAGAGGAGGGGCATAACTAAGGCAAAAATCACGTGGCAAAATCACCAATTAGTAACCCCCTCTCGGTACACACAAATAATTAGTAACCTACTCTCGGGAACCTGTGAGAACCTGCTGGATCCCCTCTCTGATGCCACCCCTCCCTCTCAGTGGCAGTGGAGGTTAAGAGCTCGTGTATCTAATCTGGAGGAACCGGGTTTGATTCTCCGTTCTGCCGCCTGAGCTGTGGAGGCTTATCTGGGGAATTCAGATTAGCCTGTACACTCCCACACATGCCAGCTGGGTGACCTTGGGCTAGTCTCAGCTTCTCGGAGCTCTCTCAGCCCCACCTACCTCACAGGGTGTTTGTTGTGAGGGGGGAAGGGCAAGGAGATTGTAAGCCCCTTTGAGTCTCCTGCAGGAGAGAAAGGGGGATATAAATCCAAACTCCTCTTCCTCCTCTTCCTCCTCCTCTTCCTCCTCCTCCTCTTCTTCTTCTTCTTCTTCTTCTTCTTCTTCTTCTTCTTCTTCTTCTTCTTCTTCTTCTTCTTCTTCTTCTTCTCCCTTCCTTCCCTCTCCCTCATGTGTATGTGTGTGTATGTGTTTCACTTCCACTCGAGTGACTGCCTATGTACTGTTTTCACTGCTCATATCTGGCCGTCTGAGTGAACATTCTAAGCAGCACGAACATTCTAAAAGTGACAGTTATACACAGGCAGCTGCATGTCCTTCACCATAGAGCGCCAGGAAAAAGGCGTTTTACCTGGGCCAGGTGTGAAATTTCAGGTATGTGAACATCTAAGAACACTCTCACCTGACTGACTATAGTGGCTGGGAATTTTCAGAGGAATTGGCCCAGCAGTTACTGAGGTACCCTGTCATCAACACATACACGGTTAGCTTTTTATATATATAGATGATAGATTCTACTAATTTACCAGGAACAGATGTCAAACTGACTGGCCTGTAATTTCCCGGGTCCCCCTAGATCCTTTCTTAAAGATTGGTGTGACATTGGCCATCTTCCAGTCTTCAGGGCTGGAGCCTGATTTCAGGGATAAGTTGCATATTAAAGTGAGAAGATCAGCAATTTCATGCTTGAGCTCTTTAAGAACTCTTGGGTGAATGCAATCTGGGCCAGGGGATTTGGTAACATTTAGTTTATCAATGGCTGCCAGAACTTCTTCCTTGTCTACCACTATCTTCGCTAGTTCCTCGGATTCGCCGCCTAAGAAGCTTGGTTCAGGTGCAGGAATTTTCCTCACCTCCTCTTGGGTGAAGACAGATGCAAAGAATTCATTCAGCTTCTCTGCAATCTCCCTGCCATCTTTTAGCACACCCTTTGTTCCTTTGTCATCTAATGGGCCTACGCTTCCCTTGCTGGCTTCCTGCTTTTGATGTACTTGAAGAATTGTTTGTTGCTGATCTTGATGTTCGCAGCCATGCGTTCCTCATAATCCTTTTTTGCCTCCCTTACAGCTAACTTGCTTCTCTTTTGCCACCATTTGTGTTCCCTCTCATCTTCTTCATCAAACTGGACTTCCATTTTCTAAAAGACATTTTCTTTTTTTCTGATAATTTCCTCAACCTCTCTTGTTAACCATGGTGGCTTTCTTTTGGACTGGGTGCTGCCTTTTCTAACCTGTGGAACACATTCCAGCTGAGCTTCTATTACTGTGTTTTTAAATAACCTCCAAGCATCCTGGACAGTTTTGACTCTCTTGATTTTCCCTTTCAGCTTCCTGCGCACTATCCCCCTCATCTTTGAGAAATTTCCCTTTCTGAAGGCGAATGTAACTACATTAGTAGTTGCCACTTGTTCGCATGCTGAGATACTGAATCTGACAGCATTGTGGTCGCTGTTCCCTATCGGCTCAACAACACTGACTTCCTGCACCAGGTCCTGGGTCCCACATAGAATTAGATCTAGGATCACCTCTCCCCTGGTTGGTTCCACAACCATCTGCTCTAAGCCACAGTCATTTAGCATATCCAGGAATGCTCTCTCCTTACTATGACCTGAACATGCATTTTTCCAGTTTATATGGGGATAGTTAAAATCACCCATTACCACTACATTTTTGTTTTTGTTGGCCTCTCTAATTTCTTTTTCCATCTCAGAATCCTCTTGTGCACTTTGGTCAGGGGGACGATAATATATTCCTAATATTAAACTGTCCTTCACACCTGGTATTGATATCCACAGTGATTCTGTAGGGGAACCAGCTCCCCTTGCATTGTCTATTTTGTGATACTATGCTCTCTTTGATGTAAAGGGCAACTCCACCCCAATGCGCCCTGTCCTATCCTTCCTATAGAGCCTGTAGCCTGGTATAACAGCATCCCACTGTTTTTTCTTATTCCACCATGTCTCTGTAATGCCCACTATATCAAAGTCCTCCTTCAAAACTCTGTACTCCAGCTCCCCCATTTTAGGTCGAATGCTTCTATTATTAGCATAGAGACACCTGTATACCCTGTCTCTGTCCTTAACCTGGGATTTATGTGCTTTACCCTCAAGTCTTTTGTAGACACTATCCCTTGTCACATGCACATTGCTATGTTCCTCGCTTGTATGTGGTTGATTTAGAAAAACCTCCCTCTCTATCTGCATCCCCATAGATACTGTATTCCAAACCGAAGTCACCTCAGCTCCTGTCGGCTTTCCCCCAGTGATCAGTTTAAAAGCTGTTCTGCCACCTTTTTAATGTTGAGCGCCAGCAGCCTGGTTCCTCTTTGGTTAAGATGAAGCCCGTCCCGTTTGTACAGGCCTGCCTTGTCCCAAAAGGTTCCCTAGTTCCTGACAAATCTGAAACCCTCTGCCTTACACCACCTTCTCATCCACGCATTGAGACCCTGTATCTCTGCTTGCCTAGCTCGCTTTGCGCGTGGAACAGGTAGCATTTCTGAGAATGCCACCTTGGGGGTCCTGGACTTCAACCTGTTTCCTAGCAGCCTAAATTTAGCTTCCAGAACCTCCTGGCTACATTTCCCAATGTCGTTGGTGCCACAACTGCTGACTCCACCCCAGCACTGTCTAAAAGCCTATCTAGATGAAGCGTGACATCCGCAACCTTCGCACCAGGCAGGCAAGTCACCATGTGGTCATCACGCCTCTCACAAACCCAACTCTCTACATTTCTAATGATCGAATCATCCACTACGAGGAGCCTCCCACCTCCCCGAGGGGTATCCTCAGTGCAAGAGGATAGCTGATCACCAGTTAAGGAAGGGATCCCATCTAAGGGAGCATCTTCCCCCATCTCAGACTGGCACCCTCTGTCCCCAAGACCTTCATTCTCCATGACATCTGAAGAGATGTTACCTTGGGAGTGGGACCTGGCTGTTAGGTCCCTGAAAGCCTCGTCTGTCACCCTCTCTGCCTTTTTCAGCTTCTCCAGGTCTGCCACCTTGGCTTCAAGAGAACGCACACGTTCCTTGAGTGCCAGGAGCTCATTGCAGCGAGGGCACACCCACGACTTCTGTCCTAGTGGCAGATAGTCATACATGTGACACTCAGTGCAAAACACTGGAAAGCCCCCATCCCCCTGCTGGCTTTCTACCTTCATATCTGATTTGTTTAGATATTTAAATATTAAGCTTTTAGTCAGTGCCCCCCTGGAGCTATCTGCATGTACTATCTGTCAAATATGTCCTTATTAATTTAAAAAAAAATTAAAATTGTGCGCGCCGTTAGGTGCGCACTGCTGGTTCCAGAGACTGAACTAAAGCCCCACCTCTCTGGTTCCAGAGACTGAACTAAAGCCCCACCTCTCAGGAGCCCAGGACAAAGAGGAACAAGAGATGAACTCTGTTAACCCCTGTTAAGCCCCACCTTCCAGATTCAGCAGCCTTAGCTCACAGGAGCCTTACAAGGAGAAAAAGAGATAACCCCTGTTAAAATACACTGTTTTAAAAGCTGTGGTTTTGAGAAAAGCCCTCCAAAATGAACACCAGCAGGTCACTTTGCTCTTCCTGGCCAAGTCTTCTTCTCCACTGCTGCTACTCCTCTCTGCTGGTTCCAGAGACTGAGAAGAACAGGACCACGTACTAGAACTGATATTTTCTCTCCCCTCCCCTCCCCTCTCTGAACATACACGCTTCATGCTGCCTCTGCTGCCATGGGAGGAGCGAGAGGTTTGTCATTTGATATTCCTTGGTATTTCAATATTGCTGTGTTAGATCTATCATTATTTCAATAAATCAAATATTGTACAAATGCTTGAAGTTGAAATAAAGTTTTGAAAGCCTTCCAGATCATCAGAGAGAGTGGAAATGGAGCGAGAGAGGCAAGATGGAGCAAAAAAGCCTGAAACAAAGAATAATGCAGGGCCATTTGTTTCATCCCTGTTATGAGGCCTGAGGAAAAGGTCGTTCTATGCCCACTCTCACAAACAGCAAAGATTATGGGATCTGCCGCTCAGTGAGTGTAAAGGAAGAAATGGCATCCGTAATGGAAGCTATGCCCTGAAGAGAATCTCCCTTCAGCAGAGGGCAGAGCACCAGCAAATAATTGACCACAGAAAAGAAAGAAAGGAAGCTCATACCTGCTTTCAACTCCATAATGACGTTACCTAAATTTCTTTGTGAGGAAGTTCTTTTTCATTTAGCCTTTTGCAGTAGTGTTGCAGCCTTGCAAAACTGAGTAAAAAGTAGCAGGGCCCTGGAAAATCTTTGCATGTATAGAATCCCATGCTGAGTTGTTAAATTCTATGCAAAAGGAGAAGGTACACAACCAAAGTGAAAAGTAGAAAACTTGTACCAACCAGGCTACAATAAATGCTTCGAAAATTGTGTCTCCCACTGGAGTAGCAATTTACTTATAAGTAACCAAAATAATTTTACAACACAATAACCAAATGTTTTGGAAAAATTATTACATCTCTCCCACTGGAGTAATGAAAAAAGCAATTTGTATACAGTTTAGAACAGCACAGAAGTATAATCTTAACACAAAGATAACAGCTAGCCAGATTCTAGATAGGTAACTGGCCTTGTAATACTTCAAGGCTGTTAAAGGCAGGGTTGTTAAAATGGCCATTAGTAGGGGTTTTTTTGCACTGAGTGATTTCCATCTGAATAATATTGTAGTAATGCATGTAATTTTGCCACAAGAAATCTTTGGAGGGGATGGAATTTTGATAGCAAGTCTGTGTGGAATGTGGCATACCCATACATAGCTTCTCTGAATTGTGCGAGAAATCACAATATTCATGAGGGGATCCACTACACCTTCCAGCTTAATCCCCCCCACATCATGGCTGCTGGGCTGGGATCTCCTCACCTCCCGAATACACACACTGGGTGCCATACTGCTCCTAGCCCACCACGGCTTCTCACCCATCCCCATCAATGATTGTGCTAGTAATCATTGTGCCGCTCCCAGTCTCCGGCCAGCAAAGGCTCTCTGCCCCATTAATGGTGGCAAGCTTTGCATGCCTCTAGGCCACCAAGGCCACTAAGGCTTCTCCCTCCCCCGCCCCGCTCCAACAATAGCAGCAAGGCCTCTGTGGCCCCTGGGCTTGCAAGACTTCTAGCCCTCCCACTGTCAGTGATGACACTGAGCCAAGATTGGCTCCCTTCTGCCATGTCTGCCAAGGTTTCTCCCCTTCAGTAATGGCACTGGTGAGACCTGCATGGTCGATGGTCCCAAGCCTCTAAAGGCTTCTCTCCCCACTATCAGTAATGATGGCATCAAGGTTTCTTTCCCCCCATCAATGATGACAATGTGTCCAACAGATGGCAGTCTGCACAGGCACAAAAAATGCTTTTATTTGGGGAGGGCAGTTTAACCCGTCCCCAGAGGTGGGATCCAACAAGTTCTCACCACTTCCCTAGAAGTGGTTACTAATTTTTTCTGAGTGCCAAGAAGGGGTTACTAAAGCAACCTCCCTGCCCAATAGGGACTGGAGGTGCGTGTGCGCGGCGGTGCCATTATTTGAATCCCACCACCATAGGAACCTGTTATTAAAATGTTTGGATCCCACCACTGCCCCTCCCCCCACGATGAATTTTTCTGCAAACCTGAGAGCCCTCCAAGTTTACTGAAAAATATGTTTAGAGTTGGTATTGTCCCAATCTGTCTATTTAGATAGGGCTACATAGCAGTATTAGATATATAGATTGCAACAGTGTTTTCACTGTATCACTGGATAGCATTCTTGATATGTATAAGAAGAAGAGTTTTTATACCTGCTTTCCTCTACCTTTTAGGAGAGTCAAAGCAGCTTACAATCACCTCTCCATAGCAGACACCTTGTGAACTGTGACTAGCCCAGGGTCACCCAGCAGGGGGCACTTTTATTGCCCCCTATTTTTTCTTCTATTTGGATGCCAATAAAATTGGACACTCTGACCCTATTTTTACCAGAACTCAGGAGCTCTGTAAGGAGAGTCACCAGCAGCTATGCTGAAAATTTGGTGCCCACCCTCAGAATCCCACAAAAATTCCCCATAGGCTTCAGTGGAGGCATTTTGCTTCCATTGAAGCCTGTGGGGTATCTCCAAAAACCAAAAAAAAAGTCATTGCCCCACCTCCCGCTGGCTTTTCTGGATTCATTTTAGACTTCTGTCTAAACATATTGGTTTGGGGGGGCTGAAAAAATGCCAAAAATGTATTTTTCAGCTTTTTTTCCAGTTTGGCAAAGTTGAATGCATGCCTCTATTCTCCATTTGATCAAGTAGTGTGCCCTAAGGCTGGGGGGCATTTTTCTTCTTTAGATCTAGACTATTATTTAGAACGTGAAAATTGTTCAGATGCATTTTGGAGGTTGCTTCTTTCACTTTTCTTTCCTCCAGGGAATCCAAATATGACATAACATGGATCTTGTTCAGTGTTTTCCATGCCAACAGACATTTCCTTTTGTAGATGTTTAGCAAGCAACATACCAGTGGAAAAGAAACAGCTCTTTGAAAAAGGACTGTGCTTGCACAGTTCCTTATTCACTTTCATTTTAACTCATCTTCCCACAAAAATAATACAGATGTGAATGTACTTAGGTAAGCTGCTTTTCATCACAGCTAGTGCTGGTAAAAGAGAAGTATTGTCACCTGATTTTTACAGATATATATCTATCATTTCATGATGGGTAGTTTGTCCTTTTGAAGGTACAATGGACACCAAGTTACAAAAAAGTATCAATGGATGTCATGTTGGCTCTAGCAGGTCTTCAAGAACAAGTTTTTTTTAAAAAAAATGCTAGTACTATGTTGCTTACTGTTGGTAATATGCCAAGATATCATTAGAAACTCCCAGCAATGATGAATATACAGTAGTCTGAGCTGAAAAGAGCTTCAGATCAACCCCTCCCTGAACAAAAACAAATGGGAAAAATGCTTCTAAATCTCAGGCCAACCACATCAGAGATCCCACACCACATCAAGACCTCACAAAAATCTTGGAAGCAACATTTGAACCACATTAATTATGTGGGCATAATATTGGATATCTGAAGCATGCGTCCTGTTTCTTTTGCAATGTGCCAACCACGTCCACAGCATATAAACCACCTGCAGTCCACATCAGCTAAAATTAATCACATAAGCCACATAGTTGTGGACGCTTGTTGTATGATATATACTTTACTAACTAGCCATTTATCTGCTGGGTTAATTTTGGACTACAGGTAACATCCAACATGTAGAGTTTAAATTACAGAGACATGGAATCCATTTAAAAGGTGCTCCACCCCCCTTCCCCCCAGACAAAAATGGATTAACTCAGAATATTTAGTAGATCTAAAGCAAAATGTTATATAAATTTGCATGATGGCAAGCTTTCAACTCCTAATGTGAACCCAAAGTTTTATCATGAGATTTTTTTCAACAACGTGCATTTAATCACTTTAGTACCTTAGAATATTTTCAAAGCAAAGTTCCAAATTTGTTGAAGCCCCATATTTTACTGCATGAAACCAACTGGGATTAGATTCTATCAGCTTTTCAATTCATGCAAGGGGAAGGGAAAGGTTCCTCTGGAACTCTGAAATGGCTGTGCTGGGATGATTGGACCTGTGTAAGCCATGTAGAATAGGGTGAAAGTGAGGAGTGGAACTGGGCAAGACTGACCCTCTTCCTTCTTGCAGCAATGGAATAGCAGGTAGTATCCAATCCACAATGTTAGTTTTAATCCAGGACATTGGGTTGGATCTAGTGCAAAATTCCCACTTGGACTAGAATTCTTTCACAAGCCGACATACAAGAAAAAGACTGCACTAGCCACTTGTCAAACATTATTGTATCCTCACTTGTGTTTCTGCTTGTGCAACCTTTATGTTTCTGCTTGAACATCACTATATCTAAGCCACTACGTTAAACATACATAAAATCACTAATATACTTGCAACCTACGTCAGAATGAATTACTCAGCATATTACAAAAATCTGCTTCTTAGCTGGGTCTTTGATGTAGTTTTAGCTTCTTAGCTGTGAAATTCAATATAGTTTTGAAAATTCTATTCTTTGAGAACTTAGGAGTCATCACCAAAAACTAAGCATCGATATGCATGTGGACATGAACACACATACACTAAAAGGCCAAATAGACTTTCCCGGGGTGGGGGAGGGCGGGAGGGAGGGAGGTTGCACAAAACATGTAAAAATATATAAAAATATAACACATAAAAATCGTATAGTAATAGAAGAGCATGTTTAAAACCAGAGCATGACCAAAGGAAACACGTTTAGGTTTCTCATTTTCAAAGCGTAGGTTCAGAATAGATGCAGAAAAACCTTTTTCTTGTGATACTAGTATAGAACAAGATAAACCTGTTGGATTGCAATCTTCTGACACTATAAAAAATAAGTATTGTTCTGCTCTGTTAGACTTGTAGATAAACCTCTCTTCTGACCAAGTTTTTGCTGTAGCACTACAACAGAAGTATAAAAAAATGTACCACAAGATAAAGGTACCATAGGGTTGAAGGATTTTATGTAACTGATGTCATTTGGGATTGAGTCTCCAAACTGATCTTGCAGACTTCTACCATTCAAACTTAACAGGAATTAACGCAGGGTGCCTTGTGAGTATCTGGCATGGCTAGTAAGTAGAAAAGTTGTCTTCTGGAAACACACATAGGCCATCAGACGATAGGCACTGTGCACAGCAAACACTCTGTTGAACTCATTTGGATCATGCCTGACCACTGGACACGTAGTCCTGCCCTAAAATATCTTTCCTTTAGGAAGTTTATTTTGCTGCGGCTGCTGTCTTGCTCATGAAGTTTTTAGAATGAGGTCTGATGTAGTTCATTATCACTGATGTGGTTTACCTGTGTTTTCCCAGTGCGTTTTGCCAGGTGTTTTCTTTCATCAGTGGATCCATTTGGAGTTCCTTTTCCTTTTTTACCACAGTGTTTCTTAACATGACTGAGGCCTGTGCCTTTTTGATGGTAAATTCCAATGCACACAACTCTCCTTCCTCTCTCAGACTCTCTTTCATGTGTGTCTGTTTCCCATCTCTGATACATGATATTGATCATCCATTTCTTGTCGTCTCCCTCCATCTTCTCTTCGGTTTGTCTCTATATTTCACCTGTTTTTTTATGCACACATCTGTCTGCCTGTCTCTGTTTCTCTCAGAGATGTTATCATTCTCACTTGCATGTTGATGCCCATTTCTCTCTTGCTTTCTCCACCTTTCTGTGGCTGTCCCTTTTTAGGCTGACAAATGTACTGGTTTTGGCAAAACTTCATGTTGAAAGTACTGAACAGTGGCTTAGATAAAGAGGGGCATTGATGAAAAGTGTGGGTAAATACCTAATTCAGTTTCTGTAGATAAGCCAGAGAAGTGCCTCTTCAAATGTGGCACATACATTATCAGTCGAACTCTATGTATAACTGTGTTTTGGAATACCTTTTGTCATGATTAAGGCAAGCTGTTCTCTGTGGATGTCAGGCAGAAATGCAGACTTGTCTGTCTGGCTGACTCATTGAACAGTCACTTTTCCAGCTTGTAATAGTGTGCATGCTGTGCGTCTTGTCAATCTGGCCATTAAAACATAACCATCTGGTCACTGAATAGCTTTCCAAAGATGCAAACAGATTTTTGAATGTGTTCTGAAATAGTTTGTTGTTGTCATACTTGTCGCTGGTGGTTTTCATCTTTTTCTTCACCAGGTTTTTCCAATGTAAGAGGTATTACTTCCAACTATAGTAACTTTTGGGCACTTGACATTCTTCAGAATACTTCAGTGTGCAATGCAAAAGATTATGGGCAACTCAGCCCTGCCTAAACCCTTTTCTGATTTTTAAACAGCTGCTAACACAACTCCTTTCCATAAATGACGTAAACATTTAATCATTTTGTTCCTCTTCCCTGAGCAAAACAAATGTTTGAACATTCAGGTAGGACGTGGAGATCTTACAGAATTACAGCAGATCCCCCAGCTACAGGGAGTAGTTCCTCTGGAACAATAGGTGTTTGACACTACACCCCTCTGAGGCCTCTCTTGCCCCCAAACCCCCAGGTTCTGCCTCCAAATTTCCTGGAATCTCTGCACTCAGAATTGGCAATCCTAGTCCTCCCACCTTGTCATACTAAGAAGTGCTGGAACTCAAGCCTCCCAGCAACAGCAATGTCACTTTCTAGAACATCTAAATAGTCTTGTACAACTAAGCATCAAATGCTAGGACTTGGAGCAAACATACAAAAGAGGAGAATTGCTGTGTATTGCTGCTAATACAGTATTACTATACACATGTATGCATGCATGTATACATGTATGTTGTGCTGGCAGTTCTAAGTAGATACTCTGATCCAAATGTTTAAAACGAGCGTATAACCCAAGGAGACAAGTTTTATTTTATTTTTCAACAGCCACCTTTTTGTTAATGAGTGCTAGGAAATTAATAAGTGTTGTGTCTGCATTCAGTTTGGGAATGAAACCTGTGTCTGTATTCTGATGCTTTCGTTGTGTGCTCTGCTATATTCTGTGTTGTAGCCACTGTGGGAACTATTATGTTGTCAAATGCTTCACATGCTTTACCAAATTCTCATATTTCACAGCTGGTAAAACTAAATGGATGAAATACCTCTTTCAGTTCTGCAGTCAGTTTGAAGGTATACTTTCACCCTCAGTGGTGGAAGATTATACCTTGGCAACAGTCTCAAGGCCTCTCTTTCACACACAAACACACACACACACACACACACACACACACACACATCAGATCAGTTCTGGAGGAAAGATGGGATTTGTTCCACAAATATTTTAAAGAAGGCACTCTAACAATGCTAGACTCAGAAAAAAGTGCAGTTTATAAAAATCCTACCACCACCTAATTATTTATTAATCTTTCCCAACATGCTGATACGTTCAAATACACACATATTCAGTAGATATTCTAATTGATTCATCTGGTTGGAAAGTACTTGATTCTTTCTGACTGTGCCAGTCATTTTCTCCCATCTGAAGGACACTCCATGCCCTTAAAAGAGCTTTGTCTGTCTCTTGTACCATGGATCCCAGGGCTCACCTTGCTATACCCCGCCACACACACAGCTACACCCCCCACAGCTGTCCAGTGCCCCCTGGCAACTACACCCTGCCCCTGAACTCCATGTGGAGTTTGGGGCAGAGGGACAGTTGAACACCAGCCAGTTGGCCCTCCCCAGAACTCCACTTAGAGTTTAGGGGCGGCATGAGCTAGCTAACCTCGCTTCTGAACTCCATGTGAAGTTTGGGGGTGGTGTGAGCCCATAGGCTGGCATTAAATTGTGCCTTCACCTTAAAAACTCCACATGGAGTTTGGGAATGGGACAAGCCTAACTGGCCAGCATTCAACTGTGCCAGTGCCCTGAACTCCACAAGGAGGTCGGGGTGGAGCATAGTAGTGGGAGGCAGCCCTGCAATGTGCTCCTATGTGACTGTGGAAAGTGACACCTGAGCTCTAGCCCTCCCCCCATGCTCCGTCACTATGCCCATGACTGGAACTGCAACAGAATGATGCCTCCAAATCCCAGCCAAGATAGTCAATCCAGAAGAATATCATAACCAATGACATCAAAAGCTACTGAGAGGTTCAGGAGAATCAACAGAATCATACAACCTCCGTCCATCTCTTTATGCAGGTCATCCACCAGAGTGACCAAGACTGTTTCAGTCTTATAACTAGGCCTGAACCCAGGCTGGAAGGGGTCTAAACAATTTGCCTCATCTTGTAAAGCTGGATTTCACTTAATCCAGTGCTCAGTTCCAAAATATTCAGCCCAAACCACAGTGATCCCTAGCTCAGGTTAAGCCTTGGCAGCTAGGCCACATCCATGGTAGGTACCTATGGGAAAACATCTAGACGTGCCCTACTATTTTATGCAGAGTTCTAAATTCTGATTAAATATTTCTTTCCATAGTTAAATTTTCCAATACTTGTTAAGAAAAACAATACCAGCATGAGGGAGATTGAAGGAAAATGACTGCCAGCTTGAAATATCTAGGCTGTATGCTTTCTTCCTCCTGCTAAAGGTATTTATAGCATGGACATGACCACGAATGCAGGCCCCAGGAATGCAGGCCAAAGAGTTCTTGGTTGTTGGTCATAGCACATGGATCACATAGCTTGAGCGTTGGTTGGATGGCTTGATAGACAACAGCCCAAGGCGTGTCTAGGAAAAATGTAGCATGGTTTTCCATGACCCCCTTCCCATATAGGCGGCCGCCCTACCCAACCATGACCAAACAAGGGTTTTTTGCACCTGATCATCTCAAAGTCGGGGGTATTCAAGGGAAGGAAGAGGGGGGGTTCCACCCCCCATGTGACTAAATGGCCGCAGCCTGGCAATATATGTCCCTCTGGGCAGTATGCCCCTGCAACAGCCCAGAATATCTGATCTGTTTTGGCTTTTTGGGGAGCGGTTATTTGGCTTTTTTTTTCTTGGCATGGCAAGGCATAGTGGATAGAAGGTTGGACTTGAATTCTTGAAGACCTTGGTTTAAATCCCCACTTCTGTACTGAAAGCTCACTGGACCTATCAAAATTCTCAGAAAGGGCTACCTCACAGGGTTGTTGATGAAAGAAAATGGAGGAGGGGAGAGCAATGTTCTAAGTTGCTTTGAGTCCCAACTAGGGGGGAAAGTAGGATATAAATGAATGAATGAATGAATGAATGAATGAATGAATGAATGAATGAATGAATGAATGAATGAATGAATGAATGAATGAATGTGAATTCATCCCCATCTGCAGAAAAGTGAAATAAGAACATGCTGAATAAATAATAAAAACAATACAAGAAAGTCCTTCGGATCTCAGGATAGGTGTGTTCCAAAAAGTCTCATGCATAGTTTGGTTATGTATTCCCTAGAGTACCATAGTATGGGAAAATATGCTGTAAATTCATCTTAGAAATAAGGCCCACCAGCCTTCCACCATGGGTCTGGAACATAAGCCTAGTTGCTCTGTGGATCAGCTGCTTGTTCCTTGTGACATGAGCTATTGCTATAATTTTGATGAGTTTTCATAAACAAGAAGAAAAGTGACTTTCCCCTCTCGTTAAACAATGGGTGAATAATATTTATTAATGGGAAATGCACTGTATTGAGCTAGTGTCCTTTCTAGGATCTGGTTAAGACTGTTTGATTACATTGCATGTGATCAACTCACCACTAAGCTTTGACATAAGAAACTGATTAATGGGAGCACTTTTGTTTTTTACAGCAAATAATTTATTTTTATTCACAGTGTTCAAGAGTATTTTGTGGCAACAGAAAAGAACATTTATGTGGCAGAAAGTTTTTTTAAAAAAATATCATTCCAAACAACTACATGGTATTTGTTCTTTCTTTGAAAACAAATAGGTACTTTGTAAGAATGAAAATGCCCTGTTCTTCCAAAGCTTCAGAATCTTCATGGAGAAATAGTTGTTCTCCCAGTGACCATTTATGATGTCAACATAAATTATCAGCAACTTCCCAGTGGATGCCATGTGTTTTTCAACTGGTCTATCTCAAGTTGAAGTCAAATTATAGTCAAGCAAAGCGAAACAAACATTCTTCAAAACAGAGTTCATCTAAAAAAACATACAGTGCAATCCTAAAAACAATGGTCTAGGAGTGCCATTAAAAAGATCTGAGTAGGATTTTGGCCCTGACCTGGATTGCCCAGGTTAGCCTGATCTCATCAGATTTCAGAAGCTAAGCAAGGTCAGTTCTGGCTAGCACTTGGATGTATTGTACACTTGCAGAGGAAATCCTCTGCTTTCATTGACTTGCTGTCTTGCCTAAATTTGGAAAGCTAACAACATTCCCTTCTTACACATGTGTATGCATAACTTCCTGATTTCTGTTCAGAAAACATGCTTTCACATTGGATAGGCCTGTTCAGTTAATACAGAATAATGGACACTAGATGGAGACAGGGACTTCTTTGTTATGGAACTGTGAACTGTGAATTGCTGCTTTCTATGAAACAAATAGCATTTGCTAATAGGCTGTTGAATATTTTGAATCAGCAGGAGAATTAAGCACTGCTACTTCATTCATTATCTAAGGTATACTCATGTGCATGTTCGTTTACTGGTGATATCAGTTCTGAGAGGTCATATGCGTCACAACATTACATGATAAATAGGTGCAGAAAAAGTTAATCTATATTTCTCTGTTTATCTTCTGGGTTTCCTCCCGCCCCACACACATACTAAATTGAAAATAGTTATCTATCACTAGCAGGGTCCGGCCACGCGTTGCTGTGGTAATTGTCCTTCTCATCACAGTCCGCAACCCACACAGATGTCCAGTGATCCACAGCATAGCCTTTTGGGGTGGTCAAATGGAATCCCTCTTTCCCTTTTCAATTCACATTGTTATATGGTGGTGTCTTTTTTTTAGTATAAGGTAACCCTTTCCATTCCACAACAAAACTGTCCAGAGTGCAAATCCCGCTGTCCATGAGGCTGGTTGACACGCACAGTCCTGGCTTGGGTAAGGCAGAACTGGGGCAAGGAGGCTATCCCAGTCAGGCAGCAGAGGCAGGGTGGTGAGGCATTCAGATCGAGGCCAGCTCCCTGGGTTCTTAAAGGGCTATGTAGTGTTGGTTTGCCTCCACCCCGTGGATTTTCTTAAAAGAAAAAGGCAAACTCCAGCTCGCTTTTAGTAAAAGAGAGCTGTGGCGAATATGGGTGAGGAAGTGGGTAAGTGGTGGTTGGATGTGAGGGAGGGCAGAGTGAGGTGTGTGAGGATGAGATGGATGTGGATGAGAGTATGTGTGTTGTGTGGTAGCAGTGGGTGAGGCACAGAGAGTGAAAGTTACCTGCGTGTGAGGGGGGGAACCCCACCTGACGTCTCACACGGCAAAGTGTGTATGTGTTTCACTTCCACTTGGATTACCTAACAGTATTACCTATTTACTGTTTTAACTGCTCATCTCTGGCCATCTGCGTGAACATTCTAAGGGCATACCAACCCCTCAGGCCACAGATATACTGCACGAACATTCTAAGGGTGACAGTTAAACACAGCCAGCTTCATGGCCTGGTGCACCAGGAAAAAGACGTTTTACCTGGCTCAGGTATTGACTTTCAGCGATTTGAAGGTACAATTACCTGCCCGCAACAGGGAGGAACATCATGTGAAAATTTGAGGGTGATCCGTCCAGCCATTTCGGCGTTAGGGCATGACTAACAAAGTCACTGTTAGCTTTTTATATATAGATATTGTTTTTATGCTGATTCCTGTGTAGTTAAAAGCAGTTTTATAGAAAAAAATGCTGTAATGTGACATTCATTTCAGATTATGGCAGGTATTCCCCCCTCCATCCGAAGACATAAAAATGTTACCCCTCTATTATAACATACAGTAGGTGATGACACATTACCAAAAACCAGTTTTTGAAAAGCTCCATGTGTGTCAGTGGCAATCACACACACACACACACACACACACACACACACACACACACACACACTGCTATACTAGGCAGAGATTAATATTTTTTTTCTAGAGGAGTCCATGCTGCCAACATTTTTGTGTTTCTGTGTCTCTAGCAGCAGTTGAGTATGGAGGAATTAGCCAGAGAAGTTTTCTATGACTTTGGATTCCAACTTTATTGGTATGGTGACCCACAAGTATAACATTTACTTGGTATTACAACCCATCAATCTATGGTCACATGAATTTTAGACCCATGGGGGTCAGAGGGCAGCGTGGGCATGTCCTTTCTCCCTCCAGAGCCTCAGAGGGAAGACAAGGTAACACATAACCACGTAAACAGGCAGCGCCTGAAAGCTGCGCCCTCACGCTGGTGCCCTTCACATGACACCGGCAGGAAGACACTGCTTTCTTTAAAAAAAACACGCTCATGCAGCATGTTTTGAAAGCAGCATTTTCGCACTGTTTGGGGATGTGTGCATAGTGCTGCTGTGCTGCAGCAGCGGCAGCTGTGCAAACAGTGCCCCAGGGCTGGTTTTTTTCACTGTCCCTAGGGTGCTGTTTTTGGGCCATGCAGAAGTGAAAGAAGTGAAAAGATCCCTTACTCCCAATATTCTATAATACTTCAGTGGGACATTTCTCCTGTTGGGAAACATATCTGTTTCTAAACACTAGTGACCTTCTGTTTTCTTCTGATCATCAGCTCAGACCTGTACATCCTATCCAGAGTCCCAGACATATTCCGTTTCTGCCAGTGGCTGGTGTGAGAGAGGAAATGAAACTGGCATTTTCAATTTGTGAGATACAGGCTTGGGGAGCACATCTGCGATATCCTTCTTGGAATGAAAAAGAATACAGCGTCATACAAGAGGAAGCTACAAGATAATTGTTCTATTTTTCCATAACAGCAAAGAAAGACATATCTAAAAAAGGGAAAAGCAGCATGCAAGCAAGTTTTCTGGTGAATCCTTTGGCTGCTTGTTGCAATTGCCACAACAGACAGGTAATTAACAAATAGCTTTTAAAATACAACTCAATGCCTTATGCCAAAAAACACCTAGGTGGTATTAACTTCAAAGAAAATGGGGAGGGAGCAGCTACAAAAAAATAAAAAATACAGTGCAGTAAGGCAAGGAGTTCCTGTAAAAAAAAAAGCTGAAGCCATTTTGTTATATCTTTGGTTCTACTGGAGCTCAACTTCCATCAACTTTGAAAGAAAGAAAACTGAGGTGAATCTGAGCATGGAGTGCAGAAAATAGTACATATTTATTCTTCATCCCTGTATCCAAAAATAAAGTCCTCAGATGGCACAGTTTTTGGCAGTGTTCTACACTATTGCTTTAAAAGTTGGCACAAGTTGTCAATTGTCCCATAGCAATGGAGGTACTGGGTTTTGAGGGTTGTTGAACTCTCTTCTGGGATAATATATCTTTGTCCTTGAATTTCCTACACATAAACAAGTAGTCTCCAAAAAGGAGCAACATGTGAGTCACTGAAAGCTGGAAGCAGAACTTAAGAACAGCTATTTTGTTTTCCTAAGAAGGATGTTTTTTTTTTAAAAAAAGGGTACAATGACACACTTGAGCTTTTTGGCAGGTTTGTGGAGAAGCCATGGCTTACAAATTAGAAACCCTGCTTCCTCTCTACATTGGGGTATCGTTGCCTTGAGGAACTGTTATAGAAACAGCTTCTAAACCAGTCTTGTTTGCTAGCCACAAGAACATTCTAATATAAACGTTCTGTTTTTGCAAAGGGCAGTTGTTTGCAATTGGTAATTAACCAACTACTGATTCCTTGTGGTTTGGTCACTTGGTCTGCTTGATAAAAGATATCCAGCTTATGAAGTAGTGCTAATGGAAAATAACAGAGCAATCAGTCCTGTCTAAAGGAAACAGAAGTTCTATAGAGCCTTATATGAAAACTCCAGTCTTACATGAAGATGAACACAAAACTGTTTCACTTGTAAATATCTATATCAATTACTGGGATGATTAAAAGCAAATGAAACAAAGCTATGAAGTAATTCCTAATAATATAATTGGTAAAATGCATTGCAGACAGCATATGGGTAGATCTCACAATTATACATGCAGTTGCCCTCTTATATCAACCAATGCAGCCTGAATAATCACAGTCTACTTTTTAAAATGAAAAATAATACTTCAATCCCTGTGTCTTAAATGTACAAAGCAAGAATGGTTACACAGGGTCTGTCTTAGGGTTGCCAGCTCTGGGTTGGGAAATATTTAGAGGGGTTTTTTTTGGGGGGGGGGGTGACCACAGTAGGATAAAATGCTATAAAGTCCACCCTCCAAAGCAGCCACTTTCCCCAGCAGAAATGATCTTTATTTTCTGGAGATCAGTTGTGAAAGCTGGAGATCACCTGGCCCCACATGGAAGATTAAAGATTAATTAATGTTTTGGGAAGGAATTTGGCATAATTTCTTCCCCAAAACATCCTCAGGACTTCTTGTTTCAGTTCAACCTGTTTTTTAGTGAAAACACTAAACTAGCGACCTTTTTCCTGAAGTTATTTTGAAAACATCTCCTGTTGGGCCGTAATTGTGACAGGGGGCAGGGCACATGGTGAGCTCCAGAGCAGTGAGCATGCATGCCCTGGGCTGGCTGGGCAGCTGAGCCACACCTGGCCCAATCATATGATGTGCACAAGTGTTAGAAGTGGAGCACGTTCCCTATATATTAGGCAGCATGCAGTTGCTGCGGCCTTCTTCGATGCCTTGAGCAAACTGACCCACCCTCCCTCCCTATTTGGGCAGGGTTTTTGGTGCTGCTCATTTGTTGCAGCCTTGGTGGTTTGGGCAGAGGAACGCATCTTTAGGGGTAGGCCAAGCTTGTGCGCCGATCCTTCCCGTGGTTGGGGGCCTCCATAAGAGGCTTGGCATGCCACCTTTGCATGCCACCCTTGCATGCCACCCTCACTCCCCTCCCCCTCCCTCCGCTAGGGTGGGTGGGCCATGCCCAGATGCTGGGTCCCCTCCCCTTCCCTCCCTTGCATGCCACCCCTCACTCCCCTCCCCCTCCCTCTGCTAGGGTGGGTGGGCCATGCCCAGATGCCAGGTCCCCTCCCCTTCCCTCCCTTGCATGCCACCCCTCACTCCCCTCCCCCTCCCTCCGCTAGGGTGGGTGGGCCATGCCCAGATGCCGGGTCTCCTCCCCTTCCTTGCATGCCACCCCTCACTCCCCTCCCCCTCCCTCCGCTAGGGTGGGTGGTCCATGCCCAGATGTCAGGTCCCCTCCACTTCCTTGCATGCCACCCCTCACTCCCCTCCCCTTCTCCCCGCTAGGGTGGGTGGGGCAGGCTCATGGCGCATGCCACTGAGGCCTCTGCAATTCGAGTCTGACACCCCAGCAGAAAGGGGGCCACAGCAGGCGGGCGCCCAGGTGTCCCAGTACCTCCTGTCCTCCCCAATATGGATTGGGGTGTGGTGCTGGGGTCAGCCAGGGGTGCTGACCTGCCACAATACGGATGTGCTCCTCTTGCTTGCCCAGTTTCAGCCTCAATAAAGGGCTGTGACCCAATTTAATTCCAAGACATGTCCTGTGGTTATTTCACCAGAAGGAACCTCTGTATATCTAAGTGCAAGTGAGGTAAATAAATAATAAATTGATCTGAAGATGGGGCAGGCAGATACAAGCTAGGTTGGTGATGCGTAAGAAGGAGAGAAGGAAGCAGAGAATGGAGAGGATATGGGGGTTGCCAGAAGGAAGGAGAGAGACAATAGTGTGGGGAATGTGAAAGGTTAAATGAGGTCTGCAACTGAGCTATGGGTTTTGAGGGTAGAGAACATCAGGTGCAGGGAAAGAGTGAAACTGAAGGCAGGGAGGCCCATTCCGCATGGGTTAATAAACTCAGGTGCAGGATGGTAAAAAAAAACATTTTTGGGGAACATTTTTGGGGGATCCCACCCTTAAAACAAGTCTGTGCCATGTCCAAATCGGATTTTTGGAGAATTGCACCATTAGCGAGCCTTTTCAAAAATCCTGGTTTTCAGCTGCTCGCTGGAGAGGAAGTGCTTTATTCACCTCCATTTCCCTTTTTTCCTTAATTTTGCAGCTTACATCTGTGTAGCTACGCAGGTGCAGATGGTCCTATCATGAGACATAAGCATGGCTGTGGCGGGTAGGGTTGGAGATTCGGATGGTCCAAATCCAGATTTTGATCGAATCTGCATTGATTCAGACGGATTCGGATGAGCAGGGTCCGAATCTGAGCTGTCTGAATCCTATCTAACCCGAATCCATGGGATTCGGATCACCAGCCGAATTGCGTTTTTATTTTTTTGGTGTTTTTTCACGTTTTAGCTTGCAGGGGGTGCATTTTTAAACATATTGGCACCAAAATTTCAGGGTATCATCAGGAGACTGTCCTGATGACACCTCCCAAGTCTGGTGCGGTTTGGGGGCAAAGTTATCGACCCCCAAAAGGGGTGCCCCTATCCCCATTCTTTCCAATGGGAGCTAAGGAGATGGGGGTTACCCTTTTGAGAGTCCATAACTTTGGCCCCCCCTGAACCAAACTGCACCAAACCTGAGGGGTATCATCAGGACAGTCTCCTGATGATACCCTGAAATTTTGGTACCGATACATCTAAAAATACGCCCCCTGCAGGCACCCCCAGAAATTTGCCCAAGATTCTGTGTTTTGCATTGAATTTTTTTCAATTGCTTTCAATGGGGGAATTTCTGGAGGTGACTGCAGGGGGCGCATTTTTAAAGGTACCAGCATGAAAATTTCAGGGTATCTTCTGAATACTGTCCTGATGATGTCTCCCAAGTTTGGTGCAGATTGGTTCAAGGGGGTCCAAGTTATGGATCCTCCAACATAGCCACTATCTTCTATTATCTCCCATTGGAAACAATGGGGGATAGGTGCATCCCGTTTGGGGGTCCATAACTTGCCCCCCTGAACCAAACTGCACCAAACCTGGGGAAAATCATCAGAATGGTATTCAGAAGATACCCTGAAACTTTCATGCCGATACCTTTAAAAATGTGCCCCCTGCAGGCCAAAACGTGAAAAAACAGCAAAAAAATGAAAACGCATCCGAGAATCTCGGATGTCACCGCAAATTCGGGTGTATCCGAGCCTGGCAGGCTCAGAACTGAGGGGATCCGAGTCCATACACCCAAACTGGAACCAAATCCGAACCAGGGCTGAATTTTTTCCCCATTTACCAACCCTAGCAGGGAGTTCATTTGTGTATGCCTGTGTAGCTATGCATCAGTGGGAAGAATTTTTTTTTAAGAGATGCGTCTCTGTGTGAAGGCACAACAGCAACCCAGATTGTTTCTGTGGGCTCCAATCGCTGCCTGCATGGATGTATGTGAATGTAAAAACAGGAAAACAGATTACTTTATCCTGACTGCAACCCATTATACTTTTGCTGTGCAGATGGGGCCAGAGAGATTCAGGTAGATTGAAGAGTGGAGGGGAAATGGATGGAGGAAAGGTTAGAGGCTATGAGGCACTTTAAGGGAAGGGGAAAAGAGAATAATGGAGGAGGGGAAAATAAGATGTCCCCTTTAAGTCCTTGTGGGTTACCACTTGTACCCTGCATTTTTAATAGCACACTGAAAAGACTGTATCTCAGTGTCAGTTGCCGACCCTCATTGAAAGGCAAACATTTACCTAAACATGAAATTACACAGCCCTATCTACAAATCAAGTTACTTGAATTCTAAACTAAATGAAATGGGAAAAAAAAATTAGTAGCAAATCTAGGTCCCTCCAAAATCCTTGCCATAAATGGCAACAAAATTATACATATTGCAATGCTATTTCATAACGCATTGACTGGATAGTATACATAACCTCACACAACATTTGGCTTATATTATTTCTAGAATACTTGCTTTGTTTTTTGTTTTTAAAGAACTGAAAAGAAGACTTTTTGTTTTTAATTTAGATTTTTTTCTATTTTTCCCCCTTGTGTCTGGGTGACTGACTGTCTCATATTTAAGCCAAAAACCCAAGTACATTCTGAACTGTACCTGTAGCTTAAGCTTTACTTGTTAGTTCAAATATTTTACAGTATGGGTGCCTTCTAGACAGAAATCAGTTGCCAGTTAGGAAAGGAGGGAAAAACAAAATACCCTTTTAAGGTGGGTGGCAAAAGTATGTAGCATCCTTTTGGGGCTTCTTAAAGGCAATAGTGGTTGAGGTTGATGGCACCAGTGGTGTCTTTGCCAAGCACATCATAGGAAAAAAGGTTCTTTTATGTTCAGCATGCAATTACTGTTAGGTAGAGGAAGTTGAGCAATCATTGTTATACAATGCATGGGATTCTGCCCAAAGAACAGAGTTGTAATTTAATATTACCGCAGCAAATGCTCTGCCCCAGCCAAGGGTCAGTAGTCATTTCAGTTATAAACCCTGTCTTGCAGTTAATTTATAAACCAGACATGTATATTATGTCAGGAGAAAACCTAACATATATTTATTTTCTTGAGAACTGGAGGAGACATAATGATTAAAAAATACAATCTGACCAGTTTTTTTACAAAAACAATCAGTTTCTTAAATTAGACTATTCCATAGAGTAAGAAGAATTTGGTGGTTTATAACTTTCTCTTCTCAAATAGTTGTGGTACTATATTGCATTT
Source organism: Sphaerodactylus townsendi (assembly GCF_021028975.2). Lineage (NCBI taxonomy): Eukaryota > Metazoa > Chordata > Lepidosauria > Squamata > Sphaerodactylidae > Sphaerodactylus > Sphaerodactylus townsendi. The sequence continues at coordinate 109,681,138 of NC_059425.1, forward strand.
TCTGTGTTAATTTTGTCCTGTGCAGCAGACTATGAGAGAGGCAGATATTCAAGAGACAGACACATCCTGATTATTTTTTTGCCCTTGAAAAAAGTTGTCTATGTCCCAAACTAAGCATTACATGTAACCTGTGATAATCATGAGAACTTATTTGTTGAGTTTCCCTAGCAAATTTTTATGCTGTCTGTCTATGGAATCTGCCCAAATAGTCAGCAGCTGCAAGTTCCCTGAATGAACCCAATCCCCAAGGGATGCCGGGGGGGGGGGGCAATTAGGATTAGGACCGCATGTCATAGGATGAGCTTCAGCACACCCATGACATTTTTTCAACCCAAAAGTGCCCCAGAAGATGAATTGCAAATTCCCTGGGTGAACCCAATCCCCAAGGGCTGCCGGGTTAGGGGTTCTACATATGCGAAACACTGGACCATGCAGCACCCCCTGCCCAAAGGCTGCTTCAGATTTGGGAAACAGCTTCTATTTGGCTTGCAAGTCTCCATGGCAATCAAGTGTTACATGTAATATTTAGTTTGGGCTCATATCTCTTGACATAATGGTTTCAGATAGAACAGCCCCTGCCATTGGGATACCAGTAACCTTGATGCTGCTTCCTAATGTAGTGGTAGGGAAATGGGGGAAGAATTAGCATTTCCCCCTGGTGTTGCAACATCAGTACATCAAGGTAAAGCTCTAGAATTCATTCTAGAGCACATGCTAGAGCACTGCCCTGACATATAGATGGTACAACAGTTATTTTATCACATTTGAGATCAGGTTTAAAACTTCTTCTATTAAGGTTTTCTTCCTTCTTTCTATAAACGATCTAAAAATAAATTATTAAAATGCAAAAACTTGGTTTTTGAAAAGAAATTTTGCCAACGAAATTGGACAATAGAAGGAAAGAAGATAGAGCAAGTCAAAAGCTTCCAATATTTGGGCCTTTTCTCTCATCATATATTATCCTGGTCAAATCACAAATCCTGTATAATTTGGAAACCAGAATGTACTCAATCTGCCATTTTTTCACACCAAGAGTAGCAAATACATCCCTGCTGCCATAAAGCTTTATAGCATGAGAACAGTGGCGCATTTGGTACCCAGTTGAATTATGGGAGTCACTCCTAACCTAGAGATTCTCCAGTCAAAATTTCTCAGAGTACTTCTTTAGTTTCCAAAATTGTGTACCAAATGCAGTGCTGTTTCTTGAAATGGGTGTTCTTCCTCTATGAAATCGAGCCTGGCAAATGGCTTTAAAATATTGGCTCAAAATAATGTTCAATATTGGTTTGGGGCTGATAATGACATTAGGTCAGAATAGGTCATTTCTGCAAGGCAAAATTATACCTGTGTACCACAGGGTTTTTTTAACCTGGGTCTATTTTATCACAATTTCTCCCTCCGCATGGCCACCCGTTTCTTTCCAGGAGCTGTTAGGACTGGGAGGTAATACTCCAGTTTGTTCTGCATGAGCCTGGGTCATTTGCGTTTGTACCACAACTGCATCCCTGCATGCACAAACCTCTTGATTGGTCGAGAACGGTGAGTTGGGAGAAATAAACTGGTTCTGCTCTCGTTATGTTTGCATGACAGCAGGGTCAATTTTGTGATTTTTGAAAATCTCGGGATTAGGGAAATAGTGCAGCGCAACACTGGGGCGGGCCCACTTTAGCACAGGGGACCATGCAGAAAACTTGCACAATCTGGTTTATTTCACTTGCCCATCCCAGGATATTTGGACCATGCGGAAATGGCCATAGTTATATAAGCCACTGGTTTAAAGTAATGGAACACAAAGCAGCCTCAATTGGTCTCTCCTCTACTTTTTTGCTGCATCTGGGATATAACACTGCACTAAGTTCTTTAAATCAAAGCTTATGCAGAACCCTGGTACCACACACATGCTTCATGTTCCCCTTTTGCAGCTGTTATTGAAATTTTAGGCTCCTTTTGAATAGCAAATTACCTTGTAAATCTAACGGCTGCAGCAGTGGTAGCTGTGCGATCTCACAATTGCGTTTTTACTGGCCCCACGCTGGTCTAAATGGGCCATGCAGAAGCATGCCAGAAGTGACATCACAATGCCAGCAGGGGTCAGACAGGTAGGTTCCCATCTCCAAAACTGTTCCACCTGTTTTCAACCTCAAGCTGATGATCCTTAGCAAATGCTTTTAAAAGCAAGCAAGCAAGCAAGCAAGCAAGCAAGCAAGCAAGCAAGAAAGAAAGAAAGAAAGAAAGAAAGAAAGAAAGAAAGAAAGAAAGAAAGAAAGAAAGAAAGAAAGAAAGAAAGAACAGCAAATTTCTACTAAGCTCCATATCTTTAGGCAACAGTGAAAACATAAGTATGCAGAAACTGCACTGCAGAATCTTGCCCTTTCTGTACATCACAAATAAAACATTTTGTAGACATTTTAAAAAGAACTATTTTGGCTTTTTTTGTACACATAGCACAGACAAAAAAATCATTGCCAGGGAAAGTGGGTCTTTTCCCCATCTCCACCCCTATTAGCTTGTACTTTTGTTTTCATCGCAGCTTGCGCCTGCCATTTTCTTTCATTTGTGATTTGTTTCACCTGCCATTTGGTGAAGGTTTCCCTCACAGTTTCCCCTGTTTGCAGCTCATCCACTCTCCAAGTGACCGGATGCACACAGAATCACAAGGTGAAGAAAATGGCAGGCGTGAGTTGTGGCAAAAATGAAAGTAAGAGCTGTAAGAAGTTGGATGAGAAAAATAAAATGCCTCCTTGTTCTTCACTGGCAAGGGAAAATGTCTTGACCCTAATTTAGGAAAAAAAGATCTCTAACTTGGTGTTTTCTAAAAAAAAAACCCTGGACTGAGCAGAAATAAGATGTGCTGAAGTTGTCTTGGGGAAAAGCTGTGCCTAGTTCCTTCCCTCAAGACTTCTTTTAAAATCCTCAAGGCATTTTATTTGTGCTATGCAGAAAGGACTTCTGTCTTGGTTTGCACCCCTGAAGCCTGCAAGTTGAGGGAGGGTTTCCATGTTTAAATGCTTCCCCTTGTAATGATGTCTCCTGACCAGAGCTCTTTCTCTGATAGCATGATGGAATAGGAGAATATTCAAACGTGTTTGAAGTGATACAATTCAAGCACTACACCTTGAACTATTTGCATATTTGGGGGATCGAGATAATTGAAATTAACAGCTAACTCCCTTATTAAATATTTGTCCACAGGCATCCATGCCTGTGAATCAATGTCATAATGTAGGAAGCAAGTAATCAGAAAACATTGAAGAAACTGCATATTTTCACAATGCATAAATCATTTATGCATAAGTCATTTCATAGAATTAACTACCACAACAAATAATAATGGCCACTAGCATAGGCTTTGGGGGGTGGGGTTAAAGGAAATTCTGAGAACACAAGTAGTCAACAGCTATGGACCTTTAGTCTGATCCTGCAAAAATCTACTAGTATTATTATCATGGAAAGTTCAGTATAGGAGTGTACGATATAGCCATTTCTGTGATAAAATATACACATAACTTCATGCCAACTACCATGTACAAAAATGCATGGGATTGGGCTTGGAAATAATGGCTCAGAGGGACCAGTCTTTTTCTGCTGCTGAAAAAACACTGTCTACCACTGGCACAGTAGGTTACAGTGATAAGGAGAATTAGGAAAGTCAAATTATGGGAACTCCACAGATTTTTCATTTCAATTTTGATATAAGCCCTCATTTAGAAGCATATCAGAAACACCCAAAAGGCAATACTTTATCTTTGAAAGAACAGATCAGTTCTGTCTCCGCAATCAATTTCCACTGTTCCAAACATAGTGGCATGCTTGTTTCCATTGCTTAGCTGTTTTTTTGGAACACTACATCTGTGTACATGTGTTATTCCCAGATTTTAGAACATGGAAATAGAGGAACACTTAATGAAGATAACTCTTGAACGTTTGGGTGGCAATTGGCAAGGAGTGAAAGTAATTAAGTCAGAGGCTGTTGTAATCTTTTGGCCAAATGAAGAGTAGTTTGTTTGTTTTCTTTTTGTTCCTGTTCCAACATATTTTAACATTATTAGAGATGACTTCATAGGTCAAGTGACACTAAGAAACCAAATTTGAACTTAACATTAAAGTCTTCAAGTATGTCTGGAAGTCAATATTCATCAGCATCAATGCACTCAGGTTTGTTAACCATTTCTTCCTGATTTAGCCCCATTCTGAAGTTAAGCACATTAATCAGTGGTTTGAGTATTCATCCTGTGTTAATAACCACATGTTCCATAGCAGCTGATTCTTCTGACAAACAAACCTTACTTGAGAAGCTAGTTAACTCTACTTGAAGTTTGGGTACTGGGGGGGGGGGGCAAATTAGGCTTTAGAGATAGGTTTGCCCTGTATGGGGTCTGTTAAAGAAAGAATTTGTACACAACATGTGCCATTCAGAATGCTGGCTTTATAAATGTTCATGTCCTTCAAATGGTCTCAACCATAAGAAAAAAAACATTCAACATTGTAGATCTGTTACTTTCAGCTTAATGTCATGTGCTTTCAAAAAATTGTACTATGTTTACATTACAATATTTCATTTCAGATTGAAATTAGTTATTGAAAAGAAGAAGAAAATCATTTCAAATGAAACAAATTCCTCGGTCAAATTTATGGTGCTGCCTTTACGTAGACCCAGTGGTGTATCAGACCTAAATGGTACCTGGGAGCATGACTGGCTCCCCCTGCCCCCACCCAGCTCCCTGTGTCTCCCAAGCCCAACTTACAGGAGCAAACAGGGAGGCTGTGGAGGGCATGGTTTGCGGGCAGGAATTGGGGGTGGCACAGATGGGCACCTTGGTGGCAGGTGGGCTCCTGGGCCAGCCTGCTTCCACAGCACCCACCTGGGCTGCCCACTGCTGTGCTCTGCCTCCTGGCCTCCCTGCAGGCTGGCTCCTGCCCTCCCCAGGCAGGGAGGCCAGGCCGATGGGGCTAGGTTACAGGTGGATCAACGTGCCGCGGCAGTAGGCCGGCTCCTGTCCTCCATAGTCTTCCGGGTGGGGGGCAGTAGCTGGTCTGCAGCTATGGCAAACATTAACATTAGTGGCAACTAACATGGCAAACATTAACATTAGTAGCAACTAACATGGCAAACGTTAACATCAGCTAGTGACTGGCGCCCCAGCATGGTGGGAGCCACCAAGTGCCGGCTGGGTCACTATGCCACGGGAGAGACTGGGTGCAGGGACTCAGCACCCGGCGCCCCACCATGTAGCAAAACAGTGTGCACCTGGGGACACGGGATACCCCATGTCCCCATTAGCAGTACACCTTCACAATTATCAGATTCTACACTACTGTTTAACCAACATGGGGATGTCGAAATTCAGGGAGATAAATCTTTTTGTTTCAACAGCATTTCAAATGTCTTGTGGAAAAATTACAACTAGCAAGAGTTCCAGGCTTGTTCACAAATTAAGACTGGTTAAATCTAGCAATAAGAATAAAAGAAAACATTTTCGCAATGGCCAACCGGATACTTTCAAAAAGTCTAAACAGAGGAAATAGGCAGCAGCTTCTCTCTGGTCTTTGCCCTTCTAGCCCCCAGTTACTGTGCTCTGAAGTGAACTTCCTCTGAGCATTGTGGTTTCATCCAGCCATTGCAACTAATCGTTGTTACTCCATCAGCCATCTTCAAGCAAGTGGCCATCACTATGACCTATGTCAGAGAGTTCCATGCCAATTATACAATGTGTGTGGAAGAAAATAACAAAACACCTCACAAGTCTCAAGAAAATAAGAAGAGTTCTGCTAGATCAGACCAGTGTTCCATATAGACAATATAGGGTTTCAGATGTTAACAATACTGATTAATTTTTCTGGGAAAAAGTAAAGCAGGAAAAGTCAAGAACCTCAGCACTACAAAAACTGTTCACAGTTTATATTTTCTGTGCACAAGGAATGGAGGACTGGGACATGCTTCCTTGACAAAACACGTATTGCAGAAGCTTCTGCTCCACCACTGAAGCTGCATGTTTGTTACCACACAGTTCACAGACAAACACTCATGGTGACCCAAACACAAGAATCCACTGCAGAAAGAATCACAGAAAATATCTAGGCATTTGGGGTTAAGGAAGTATTTCACTGTAAGGTCCAGGCTATAAATGGGCCAATGTTTGGGATGCAATAGCAGGATGGAGAATCATGTCTCAGTGCTGTTGCTACTCTCAGAAAAAAAACATCCTTCCTCTTTCTTACACCTCTACTTGCACGCATACCTCTTCTTCATCTTCAACCACGAGGGCAATGTGCAGATCCTGTATCTCTCTCCATCCTAATTAGGTAGACTAGATTAGGAAATTATATTTACCCTTTCCTATCCAGAAATGGTGTTCCTACAATAAATGAAATATATTAACTTGAATAGATGAAAAGGCTCTAAGTTTTGTTCCAAGCACACACACAGATTGAATAGGATTTGTTGCACACAATTGCCTGGCTTCATTTCTAGTAAAAATGTTGTATGCACAGTTTCGAAGTGCTATAAAAGTCTCAGATCATAATAAAATGAGTGAATAATTACAATTCTGCCACTTTCAACCTCTCTGAAGAAAAAAAGCTACGACCTGCATTCAGCCATAGATGCTGAATGTTCTTTTACATTCTCCCTCTCTCCCTCATGGTGGAATAAATGGCTGGAACAATGTAGAAAGCTAGTCCCTTTGCTTCATTGCTGATGGTTTTTCTTAATAAAATAATGACATCTTATACCTTTTCCAACAGGAGTGTCTCTAACTTTAATTTTACAAAAATGTCAAGCTGGGAAGAACAACATGGTCTGTTACTTAAACTTAAGCAAAACCCGAATTAGAATTTAAATTTAATGTTCCAGCTGTCCACCAATTGGAGAAATAAAATGAGAAATTTAAATGAGCTCACTAAAACTAATGAAACCTGGCTAGAAATCAGCTGGATAACTGGAAGTTTACAATCTGGAATTACTCTGAGGTATTTCAAAATGATCCAATAAAAGCCTACTTAATGATATTTGAATGCAAGTTCTCTTATTTTCCAGTTCATTCCTATCTGTAATTTGTCATTCCTTATTTTTATATCACGTTGCTAAAACAAGTTGTCACTGGAAGCAGAGTTTTAAAGTTGCTGTGTCTGTGAATTATTCAGACTTGAATTATAATGAACATTTAGCTTATGTGTACTTTACAAATTTAAAGTGATTTGAAATGGATATGATTGTCAAAACTTCCCAGTTTTATGTGTTAATGACATATTTCTTCCCAAAGAACCTGAGCACCCTGACAGATCAGATGTACAGTTTACAGAGTTGCTGGGCACAGTCAATGACAATATGACTATTTTGAATCTGGTATACACTGTAAGATAGAGGTTTCCATTTGTCTTGCCACTCCTTGAAGGAGGTTTCCACTCCTTCTGAGTGACTGACAGATCAAATTAAATGCCACTCTCTAACTGTGGCGCTCTCCCTCCCCCTCCTGCAGTTGGGGCTGACAATCCGTCCCACCGTCCCTTTCCGAGGTGTTGGTTGCCTTGTCAGTGGCCCCGGTCTTTGGGGCTCTCAATGTAGTCAGCTGCCTGAACCACAGGGTGCCCACCGAGGATGGAGGGGAAGGTGCCCCTCCCTTCTTGCTGGGGCTCGCCCTACTCGCGCCTGGGGTCTGCAGCCCCTCCTAAAGGGGGTCTGCCGCCCCTTACTGGGTCAGACTCCCTTCTCTCCTCCTCTCGCTTCCCTGTTCTCACTCCGCTCCCTCTGTCTCCTCTCTCTTCCACTCCTCCGCTCTCTCTCTCTCCTCTCCCTTTCACCTCTCCGCTCTCTCCTCTCCTCTCCCTCTTCCACTTCTCCGACCAGCCACCCCTCCGCTATCTTTCGTGCCTCCCTTTCCACGCTCCTCCGTTCCTCTCCCACCGCTCCTTCCCCGATCCTCCCTGGCTCCCGCAAGACCCTCCCATGGCCCGTTGTGGCCAGCCTCGCTCTTCCGCTCTTCTGTCCCTTTTCAAGCCTTTTCGGGGCTTTCTGGGCGTGCCTTGCCTCGCTCTCGCCCCGGCCGGGCCCAGCTGACGGCTTGAGAAGCCGCAGCTGTGGATCTGGTTGCAGCTGCGCTTCGTTGCGGCCGCTTCTCGGCCGTTCTGGCTCCCCGCAAGCGTTTCTTCTGCGGGGCCGGTCATTGCTGGGTCCCGCTGCTGCCTCGCTGCCGGCTCCGCCCCCCAGCCGTCCGAGTCCGGGGCGAGCCAACGCGGCGACCCCCGGACACAAACATATCATGGAGCAAGAGAAGGAGAAATACCTTCTCTGATCCCTACTAGTGCAGACAGACAGATCAGCATTATCAAATTCAGCAAACAAGACAGAACTCCCATCATGCCAAAACAGTGACAGGACCTATAAAACTCCCACAACAGGAAGCGCCTTCTCTGTAAAGTTCTAATGCGCTTTTTGTCTGCCTGCCTCTGATACTGAGTCAAGTGAATCTGTAAACACCTTTATATAAATAAAAAGTGTCCATATTCCAAAAATATTCAGAATACTTGTTACAGAATCAAATGTTGTTCCTTTAGGGCCACAGAATTAAGAAAAAGTGGGCTTAGAGATCCAACTTGGATAGAAAGTGAGAATAAATATGGAGAGAAATAAGCAATAGACAGCAGTCTGGGAAGAAAGAAAGCAAACTTCCTCAGAAGGCTGAGTTGGGAAGACTCTCCCAGAAAGAAGGGATGCATTAACCTCATGCCTTGTCCACCCATTTCAGAGGCCACAGCAGCAACTGCTAAACTATACAATGGCTAAAGAACAACAAAGTTCCACTGCAGAATGAATAATGGATGGAATTGGAGAAAACTTGGTGACTTTCAATAGCAATCTCAAAGAACAATCTAACCTACTTCTGTTCAGTTGGGAGTTTTTTCACACATTACCCTTCTCATGTATTTGAATCTTGTCCACTTGCCTTGGAATGCTAAAGAAGGATGCAAACTCTCTTCTACCAGCAGTCATTATAATCAAACAGGTGAACAGATCTTTAAATGATTGATAGTGTTACCTTGTCTTGACCTTTGATTAAAACCATAGCCAATTAGTTGATCTGGTAGTGGTCATTTTTGCGTTAAATGTGAACTATTGCAACCGAATGCATCAAGAAATTGGAATGTGCATCTGCTGCTGGATTCCAAGGCTTAATTAGCAAGATCCTATTTTGGAGACCAGGACTGAGCAGCCCCTGAATGTATATAGTAGGGTGTTGGTCCTGTATTTATCCTTACAGCTATAAGAACAGATCAACAGTCTATTCATGAGGAATTTTGTAGTTTTCCCATTCTCTGAAAACTTGTGAATGCACATGGGGGATAGCCAGATTATGCTGAAAGGCTCCACCCTGTCCTATGTATATTAATTTGAAGACCCACACGGAACTTATGTAATCATGACTAAATGTTCTTAAATTACCAGAGACTCAGTGTTACTTGCATAGGTGTTTTTAGAAGGAAGGAAGACAAGCTCATCAGGGATAAGTCCTTCCATGCACAGAATTTGGCAACTTCTAGGTTTCGAATCCACACTCTATCAGAAGAAAGTAGGTGTACCATTCAATATTCGCAGGAGTTTTTGGAGGATAGGTATAATAACTATGTGTCAAAGGTCATTACAGAAGGGGTGGTGCAAAAGCCTACGTCCAACCATTTCTCCCTTCTAATAAAGTAGATGGAAGAACACCGAGATGGGCCTGAGTAAAAATTATCCTATGTTTGGGAATGAATAAATTAGCTAGGAAGTTGGGCAGCACCATTTTCTTGTTTCTAAAGTGATGGAGTTTTGCAGCAGAACTTAAATGGTGTTGAAGTTCAATGTACTAAATCCTTTCCTGAATTTCAGATTTAGTTTTGGATTAACTTGAGACAGTTAAGCCACAAAAGAATATCCAATGAATCGTAATTCTCTGAAAGGGAAAGTTTCCATTTTCACTGAAAAAGCTGTCTATTGTTAAAGGTGCAAGTCTCACAGGATTGAAAACAAGCTTTAGACAGTAATTGATGCTATGTATTCATGCACTAGCGTCCAGAGAAATTAAATCCATTTCTAGATGCAAAACTGCATTAGGAACATAGTGGGGCATTCAAATGTGGCTCTTAGGAATTCTGAATGATTTCAAAGAGTTTAAAGTTGCATATGCACATAACTGGGAGCCATATAATAATTGTGTAATTACTGGGGTTGCCTGCTCCAGATTAGGAAATACCTGGAGAAAGAGGTGTATGGAGGCTATATGGAGGCAAAAACCCCTCCGGGCGGCCCCCCGGTGCAGATCCCCGCTTACTTGCGAATAAGCGTTTTCTTTTTTACTCATGAGTAAGCAACTTTCTCTTGCGCTCCAGCTGTTGGGCCGGGAAGAGGAGCCTGTTAGCCCACCTTCCTGGCCCAGCAGGCAGACATGACTTTCTCTCACACTGCGGCTGCTGGGCAGGGAAGAGTGGCTGAAGCCCGACTCGTGAGTAAATGGAGCTTACTCGAGAATAAGCACTTACTTTTAAGAGCACTTACTCATGAGTAAGAGCTCGGCCAGCCCCTCTTCTTGGCCCAGCAGCCCCAGCATTAGAGAAACTCACGCAGGCACAACTGCTGCTGGCCCATAAAGGTCCCGTGGAGGCTGATTTTGTGCCCCACGTGACCAGATTAGTTGTGCCCCATGTAACCCCATGTCCCCAGGCAAATACGCAATTGCCTGGGGGTTTGACAGGTGGAGCCAAAGGAGGTGCAAGTTTGGGAAGGGTGATATAGTGCCATAGAGTCCCTTTTCCCTTGGCACTTTTCTCCAAATGAACTGACCTATGCCTCTTGGAGATAAAATGTAATAGTGAAAGATCTCCAGCTATGACCTGGAGATTGGCAACCCTAGTAATAATCTTACCCACAAAGGCATGGACAGTTGAAGAGATATATTGGCCTCCTCTGGTACAGAAGATTTTCCACAAAGCAAAGACACTTTTCTGCATTCTTAATATGAGTATGCTGACCTAAACAAATTTTAAAAAAACTACACCTAAGTATCTGGAACATATTGACTGCTCAATAATATTCCCATTTATCATCCATTTATGCTTTGATCTTCTTCTGGTCAATAATGTTTTTGGACATACTATAATTAGTGGTTAAGAGATCGTTATTACAATATGATTCAAGAGCACTTTGCATATTCCTTAGACAGGGCTCCCCAACCTTTTTCAGCCTGTGGCGGCACCTTTGGAATTCTGACACAGTGTGATGGGCACAGTCACAATATGACTGCTGCAGAAGGTGAAGCCAACCGCACTGTATGTGAAAGAGGGGTTACGTATAACTCTAAACAGTAACTCTTCAGTGTTTCAGGAATTGGGAACCCCTGCCTTAGACAGATATTAGTATGAGAAAGCAGTTCTTAGTTATCTGCATAAACCAACGTTGAAAGCAGTCTGGAGACCAATTTGAGGCATTCTAGTCAACATTCTGGCCTCAACATTCTGTACCAATGGTAGCTTCTTGAACAGTTTTCAAGAGCAGCCCAACATATTTAATTTAATCTAGATGTTATCATGATATTTGCCATGATGGCAAGACCTTTCCTGCCCAAGAAGGGCCGCAGCTGACTCACCAGCTGGTAAAAGGCACCCCAAGCCACCGCTGTCACCTGTTTATCCAACCAAATCCAGTCTGAAGATGCTGCATTAGGCAAACTGGTGTTGGTAGTTGCCTGGAGTGACTTCTACCAGCTGCAGCTAGTTTGACCTTATCTGGTCCTAGTGGCATAGGCCTTGGTAATATCCACACTAGTGTACTATAATGTGTTCTGTATGGTAGGCACTTTGGAAACTTCGGTTGGCGCAAAATGTCATTATGTGTCATTATGATGATTCACCAGAATGACAGTATAAAGTCAATACTGTTCCAATTATACAGGCTACCAATTTGTTCCCATATTTAAATCGCTCATTTTGAACTAAATGACTTTAAAGGTCACATATCTGCCCTTCAAGAACAATTCCTGCCCATTCTCATGCAGTTCTTTAAGACAGGAAGCAAATGGATAGACTTCAACCTAACTTGCATCTCTGACTGGCTGAGAATTTGTGCCATCACACTAATCTCTGCTGCCAACATCACCAGCTGGCACGGGAGCAGTATACACATGCAAAATTTCATAGGGAAAAGGCAGGGTAGCAATTTCAAATCCCACTCCCCTCAATATCTTTATGAAAGAATAAGAGTTCTCTATTTTGGATGAAAAGCCAGAGGTATTGATCATAGATGAAGATCTTGTTCTAGAATATATTTCCCCCAGGGTCTTAACCTCATGTTCAGCATCCCCATGTTCATGTGGTGTACTGGTTAAGAGACTCAACTCTAATCTGGAGTGTCAGATTCCACACTTGTCCATATGAATGGTAGAGTCTAATCTGGTAAATCTGGCATTTCCCCACTTCTCCGCATGCTAGGTGACCTTGAGCTAGTTACAGTTCTCTTAGAACTCTCACAGCTCCACCTATCTCACAAGGTATCTGAGAGGGATTGTGATTGTAAGCTGCTTTGAGCTCCTTAAGTCAGAGAAAAGGTGTATAAAATCAACCAATTGTTCTTTCTTTGAACCAGTGTATGAAGTTTATTTTCATCACACTGCTGACTCATGTTCAGTTTGGGAGTCTTAGTCGACCACAAATTGAACATGAGTCAGAAGTGTGATGCGGCAGCCAAGAAAGCCAATGCGATTTTGAGCTGTATCAATAGGAGTATAGTGTCAAGATCGAGGGATATAATTATACCTCTCTATTCTGCATTGGTTAGACCTCACCTGGAATATTGTATATCGTTCTGGGCACCAAAATTCAAGAAGGATATTGACAAGCTTGAACATGTCTAGAGGAGGGCACCTAAAATGGTAAAAAGTCTGGAATCCATGCCCTACGAGGAGAGACTTAGGGAGCTGGGTATATTTAGTTTAGTGAAGAGAAGGTTAAGAGGTGACATGATAGCTATGCTTAAATATTTCATGGGATGTTATGATAGACTAGGCTTTATAGTGGCTAATTTTAAAAGGTGCAGTTTAGCCAGAACAGGAGCACCAAAGTGTTAACCAGAGTGCCACCTGATTGGCTGGCTAAAATACAGTAGCCAGGAGCCACAGATAGAGAGCCACAGATAGAGACCTATATGTGAAGTAATCTGTAAACTGAAACAGTCATCTTAAGTGAAGCAAAATCTTGTAACTGAAGCAGCTATTTAAGTGAACCTGTAACCCAGGAAAACTATATTATGTGATTAATATTCATTATTTTATATAAATTGCTATAGAGTAAGAATTATTCTCTTCTGACTGGTATTTAGCTAAAAGAAATCTTTTTGCAGGCCTGACATCTCCCCCTGTTTTCACAGACAAAGGTCTCTGTAGAAAAATACAGAAGCTACAGAATTTGGCCAAATGTCCAGAAACAGACATGAAGGTACACAGCAGCCTCAGATAACTGTTTCATCTTATTCAGTTATGCTTGCTCACAAGAATTGCAATGTAGTATTACAACAAAAGTCAGGATTTTAAAGCCTTTTCTGAACTTTAACAGCCTGCTAAGTAAACTAGCAAACTAAATTTATTTCATAAATTTATGTCATAATGATGTCATAATGATTGCCTCAAAGTAGGATGATTTTGTTTTTCAAGCCCCATAAAGATGTTAGGCTTCTGCCTGTAGGGTGGGCCACTGGCGTAATGCCCATTGGGCAAGGTGGGCAGCTGCCCAGGGCATCACCTTGTGGGGGGCATCAAAATGCTAGGTTCGTTTTTGGGTATTTTAGTGGTTTTCCATTTTTGGCCTGCAGGGGGCGCAGCTTTTAGGCTAGCGGCACCAAAATTTCAGCGTATCATCAGGAGACTGTCCTTATGCTACCCCCCAAGTTTGGTGAGGTTTGGTTCAGGGAGTCCAAAGTTATGGACTCCCCAAGGGGGTGCCCCTATCCCCCATTGTTTCCAATGGGAGCTAATGGGAGATGGGGGCTACAGTTTTGATGGTCCATAACTTTGGCCCCCCTGAACCAAACTGCACCAAATCTGGGGGGTATCATTAGGGCAGTCTCCTGATGAGACCCTGAAAGTTTTGAGACTGTGCCTTCAGAAATGTGCCCCCCAGCCTGCAACCCCCATTGACAGCAATGCAGAAAACTCAATGCAGAACAAAGATTCCTGGGCAAATTTCGGGATGTTCTTGCAGGGAGGGCATTCTTGGATGTATCAGCACCAAAATGTCAGGGTGTCATCTGGAGACTGTCATGATAACAACCCCAAGGTTTGGTGCAGTTTGGTTCAGGGTTCAGGGGTACCCCATCCCACATTCTTTGCTAAGGGGATGGGGGCTACCTGTAAAGGATTCAATGGTGTTGATGAGAGGGGCAGCCGCCTGGCCTTGACTACATTCCACAGCCCGGGCAATGGGCCAGCTTCTCCGGCGGAGACCTTATCTCTGCGAGGGAGATGAGACCTTCGTTCCCATGGGAATCCGGGAGGGGGGATGGGATGGACAGAGTTATAACCTGTGTTTCTGGCGGGAGATCTTATTCCTGCTAATCATCGCGTGTACTTTGAGCTTCCAAGATGTCTGAATAAACGGTCTTCCTTTACACCAAAGAGCCTTTTATTTCTGCTTCTATGGAATTTCTTACATTGTGGCAGGAATCTTAATTCATCTTATATTCCTAGTGCAGTGGGACCTCTGCGTGTCTCGGCATGGAGAGGTTGGATGTTTCTGGGGAATGCGCGGTAGCCCCCAAAGAGGGCTCCTCCACCTTTCCCTTCTGGATCTGGAGTGAACCGGGCGGAGAACGGGTCCGCCACGGTGACTCTTTCCCGGCCCTCGTGATCGTGCGCACGAAGTCTTCCTTTACTCCGTTGGAACGAGGGACGGAAGACGACCATGGGGACTGACATGAGACGATTGGGGCGCTGTCTATGGATCGAGCGCCTGTGGATCGGATATCTACCCGTTTTCGTATGGATTACAAACCTCAGATGCAACCTGTCACGGAGGAGACGGGCCTGACCACCTTTCATGCGGCAACCCAGGAGTCCATTGAACGATTCCGGACTCGTATTTTGGTGATGCTCCCAAAGAACCACCGTGGCACAGCACTGGGGCCCGTCCGAAGCCCACCGGTGACACGGGGACTATACCCGGGAGTGGGAGGTATCCGCATCGCTCTTCCGATCGGACCCCCCTGATCCCGGACCAGCGGCTGCACCTGAGATGCCCTGTGGAGCCACCGGTGGGCACGATGTCTCGCGTCCAGACGACGAGGAGTCCGGAGAAAGCCTGCACTCCCAGCCGGATCTGTTCCCTCTCCCATCGAAAGAGAGCTGTGAAGAGGAAATGGCCCGACCGCGAGATGCCCAAGAAGCATCGGCCCGCAAACGCCAGCTATGAAGAGGAACGGGAACAGCTGCAGCAAGAGCGTGAAAACCTGCAGAGAGACCGGGAACAGCAGCGCAAAGAAGTCCAACTCGAATTGGACCGTGCCAAAGAGGCGCCCAACGCAATATGCGCAGAATCTATCAGGTCCATGATAAAGTCCTGAACACTCCAAACTGAACTTACAGCGTCAACACGAAAGTGTTCAGGCTCCATGCGACAATAAAGGGAACTTACTGCAGCTGTTCAACGGGACGAACTGGCTAAATTGGAACGGAGAAAGCAGCTTTGCATGCGCACCAGGATGCATTGACTGCAAGGAGAGAGA
Organism: Sphaerodactylus townsendi; assembly: GCF_021028975.2. Lineage (NCBI taxonomy): Eukaryota > Metazoa > Chordata > Lepidosauria > Squamata > Sphaerodactylidae > Sphaerodactylus > Sphaerodactylus townsendi. Next base: position 109,696,880 of record NC_059425.1, read on the forward strand.
GCTGGCTGCCTTTGGAGAGGGAACTGAAGAAGCAGCAGACCAGGACAGCCCAAGTTGGAGTCTACGCTGTCACGGGTACAGCCGGCGCCAGAGGGGCGACGCTGCTGGGTCCAGCCACCTTCCAAGGACAGGCTCCCACCGGAACACCAGCGGCACCCGGGCAGTTGATACCTCCACCGCATTCCGCCCCTGCGCCAACCGCTGCCCTCAACCCGCTCACCCTGGCGCGAATCGCCGCCCCTGCGGGCTGTTTTTAGCCAAGGGCCGATGGAGAGGGGTTACTACAGACCTCCATCATACCTGCCTCGCTTCGGGATGGGACCCGCTTCCAAACTTCCCTTACTTCATCTTGCAACTTCGATGCCCACATGGAGGACTATGATGATTTATATACCCGGTCTGAGCGCGAAAAAATACGTGGACATCGGCTCAGTCTCCTGGATGGGGCAGCAGCCGACTGGTTTGTGACTCCTTTTTGAACCTGCAAGATGAAGATACTCGCATACCCGGGTACCTGCATTCCTCCAAGCCTTGAGGGCTGCAGCTTCCAAGATCCCGGTGCGGAAAATGAAGCTTATCCTCGCGACCATCAAAACTATTCAGCAAGGCTAAACCGCCAAGCTTGGCAGAATTTTGCCCGCGGAATTTCGTCGCGGCGGCTGCTCGAACTCCCTCCTGAGTGGCCTGAGATACGCCATGAAATGCGAATACTTCTCGGATGCTGTCGACGGCAAGCTTCGCGTGAAAGCGGTAGCGTTTAATAGTCGGGTTCCCCGCGATCTATTGCTGATTGGATTGAATTGGGATCCCAAGTGGCGTGCTCGGGCTTTGAGTATCGCCTTCGTGCCGAGGTCACCACTGCGCCAAGCCGGCCACTGGGCGCCCACCAAGCCAAGCCCAGCCGCCCCTACCGAGACCACCTCCGAGCGCCGTCGCCGAACTGGGATTGTGTCTTTACTTCGCGGAGGTCCCGGGTCATCTAGCCGCCAACTGCCCGAAAACAGCAAGCCAACCACTCCGGCCGCCAGCACCCCATGTCTGCCAAGCCACTCATGTAAATCAGGGGCCGGCCTCCCCAACGCGGCCTCGCCTCTTAAAAGCAGCTCATTGAAGGCTGACCGGAGGAGGGGGAAGCTTTGCTGTTTGCCTTTTGGCTTCTTCAGCCCCGATGGACATGGAGTTCGACTCCCAGACGCGGTGAGTGAAGGCAGCGCTCCCGGTATTACAATCAAAGCCGTTTCTGGCCAACCCCGCTTAAGCATGCACTCGTGTATAGCCTCAACCCTTGTGGATTCTGGCTGCTCCCATTGTTTATCGCTGCCCCAGGTGGAAGGTAGAGGAGCTTAGGGTCTTGACCAAGTCCCCTATGGCTAAGCCCATGCACTTTCACCGTCAAATGGACTGGCAGTCCTCTCGTTTAAGGACCATTGCCCAGTTCAAAAACGCAACCGGTTCTCCTCCGCTGCGTACCGATCACATTGGGAAGAAAATTAGTTTTATCTCCTGGCGCCAGTGGCCAAACACTCCATAGTTCTGGTGCATGCCATGGTTGTTGTTACATAGAACCAAAATTCCTTTGGAAAGAGCAAGGATCTTGGAATTCACTTGACCCTCCCTGCGGGGAACACATGAATTGGGGAAAACTTCGACTTCTCCTGACACACCCCTGGCTTTCATCAGCGCATTGCTCCCGATTCTACCAGTATCCCAATCGGGCGCATCAAGATCTAGCCAGGATATTTCAGGAGCGCGAGAATGCTAATCAGTTACCACCCTTATGGTGAGCATTACCTCGACTGCAAAATCGTAATACAGCCGGGGGCGCAACTGCACCAAAGGTAGAATCTTCAACGGATGAGTCCCAATGAGGAGAGAAGGAACTCCCTGGGCAATTTCTTAGGACAAGAACCTCGCTCGGCCAAGGAAGTTCATACGACGCATAATGAACACAATAATATTGCTCTGTGGTATTGTTTGTAAAAGAGAAAGATGGGTCTTTACTGCTCTGCACAGATTACCGAGGTTCCCACCGCAGTCTCCCTGTCCAATAAATACCCTTTGCCTTTGATCAAGGACCTTTTACACGTATTTGATAAGCAAAGGACGCATCTTTACTTTGGAAGCTGGACTTTGGAGAAGCTTACTACAGGGTCAGAATTGCTGAAGGCTATGAACACTTGACTGCATTTTAACACAAAAGTCAGTCAGTTTGAATACTTAATAATGCCATTCCGCTTAAGTGGGGCCCCCGGAGCTTTTATGGCCCTCATCAACGAAGTTCTCCATGATTTATTGTACAAGGGAGTAGTGGTGTACTTAGATGACGTTTTAATTTATTCACAAACCATGGAGGAGCATGAAGCATTGGTTCGGGAAGTATTGAAACGCTTGCTCAACAACTCCCTCTTTACCAAACCTTCTAAGTGCTGTTTCCACCAAACCCCTTATTGACTATTTGCCACCGGATCTCGCCCGAGGGCCTAAAAATGGATCCTGCTAAGATTGATGCGGTCCTCCAATGGTCACCCACCAACCGCATATAGAAGAACTCCAATCTTTTCTAGGTTTTGCTAACTTCTATCGTGACTTTATAAATTCCCAATTCGCTGAACTGCCTCTCCCTCTCACAGACCTCTTTCGCCCTAAGGGTAAAGATCCACTGTCCGCCAAGCCCGGGGCCCCCCTTTCCTGGTCCGAGGAGTGTCAGACAGCCTTTCAGCTTTTAAAGTCCGCTTTTACCACCGAATCCCATCCTAAAGCACCCTGACCCAGATCTCCCGCTTGTGGTTCACGTGGATGCCTCGGACAAAGCGCTTTTAAAAGCCCTGCTGCAGAGAAATAAAGATGATAGGCTGGTTCCGCGGTGCTTATTTATCAAGGAAATTCTCCGGTGCTGAACCCAACTGGACTGTGGGGGATAGCAAGAGACTGCGGCACATGCAAAGTAGCACTCTCCACTCTGCCATTCGGCTGGAGGGGGCTAAACAATTCTCAAGTTTGGTCGGATCACAAGAACTTGGTCAGCCTCTCTCCACTTCCCTCAAGATGTCCGCTAAGCAGCTTCATGCAATGCCGATTTCTTTTCTCGCTTCTCTTTCACGGTCCATTTTTTTCCCGGAAAAACCAATAACCGCTGGTTGATGCGCTCACAATTCCCGGGGAGGGGGGTGGAGCCAGCTTACTGGACATTCCGCGCAAGACTGTTCTCTTCCCCTCCCACTTAGGGCTGGCTGTCACCCGATCTCAGACATTCACCTCCCTCCTTCTCCGCCCATTCCCAGCTTGGTCTCTCCTTTCCTACAGGAACTTGAGGAGGACGACGCCAGCCTCCGGCGGAGGAAGGCGACTCCCAATTGGCGCTTGGAGAATTGGCGCTTGGCGTGGGGATTGTTGGTACGCACCTCCCCCCCTCCGCAAGCAGCCTCGAGGCTCGCCATGATGCCCGCTCGGCTGGACATTTTGGCTTTCTTAAAACTCTGTGATTTGGCCCGCATTCACTAGCTACCTGGTGGCACGCGATGCGCAAGGACATTGAGACGTATATTAAAGGTTGCTCTATTTGTGCAGAAGCCAAGACCGTTCCGGGAAAGCCCCATGGTCTGTTGAAACCTCTCCCGGTGGCCTCCCGCCCCTGGGAAGTCATCTCCATGGATTTTGCCGGCGATTTGCTAGAAAGTCATGGCAACACGGTCTTGTGGGTGGTGGCGGACTGGCCTTCTAAACAAGCCCATTTTTATTCCATGTGCTTCCATCCCCTCCTTCCTAAGCTAGCTCGCCTGTTCATTCAGTATGCTTACCGCCTGCACTACCGCCCCCGTTAAGGTATCTCCGACCGCTGCCCCCAATCCATATCAAAGTTCTGGAAAGCTTTTCTAGGGTTGTTAGTCACCGCCCCGGCGGTTGCCTTCCCCTACCATCGCTCTTCAAAGTGACGTGTGAGTCGGAGAGAAACCTTAACAGAACCCTAGAGCAGTATTTAATGCTTGTTACACCAACTACCACCAAGACAATTGGTGCGAAGCTAATTCCATATGCGGAGTACGCCTATAACAATGCGGTTCATAAAGTACAAAACCCCCTTCGAAATTGTGTCTGGTCAGCTTCCTTCTCGCCATAATGCCGCAACTAATTCAAGTGAAGCATTGGATTTTCCAGAGTTTCAACACGGATTTCATCTCTGGCCGAGGGGTGGAAAACGGTCCAGACTGCCTTACAACAGGCTAAAGACTCCCAAAAACTGCAAGCGGATAAGCACCGGCTGGATTTCATGCAGGTGGGCGCTTCTGGGTGTATTTGTCTACCAAAAATCTCAGAGACATGCATAAATTTTCTAAACTTAGGCAAAAGATTCATGGGACCTTTCCAGATTACTTTCAAAGTGATTAATAATGATGTCACTGCCCTCGATTGGATTTTGGCCTTAACTCTCTTAGTAACATTCATATCCTGTCTTCCATTCCAGCTTCTGCCTCAAGGAGGCTCCCCGCTTCCCGATGCCTGGCACAAACTCCACCGGAGAGGCCCCCCACCGACTATTATTATTGATGGCCACAAGCATTACTTAAATTGACGCCATCCTGACTCTCGCTTTAATCGCAAACGCTTACAATATTTAGTCTCTTGGGTGGGGTATTCCTCTGGGTATAATCAATGGGTTTATTCCAAAATATTGACGCCTCTCTTATTTCTGCTTTCCACCGCCGCCTCTCCAAGCACAAACCTGGGGGGGAGGGGTCTTCTTTAAGGGAGGCAGAGTGTAAAGGATTCAATGGTGTTGATGAGAGGGGCAGCCGCCTGGCCTTGACTACATTCCACAGCCCGGGCGATGGGCCAGCTTCTCCGGCGGAGACCTTATCTCTGCAAGGGAGATGAGACCTTCGTTCCCATGGGAATCCGGGAGGGGGGATGGGATGGACAGAGTTATAACCTGTGTTTCTGGCGGGAGATCTTATTCCTGCCACTGCGTGTACTTGAGCTTTCTAAGATGTCTGAATAAACGGTCTTTTACACCAAAGAGCCTTTTATTTCTGCTTCTATGGAATTCCTTACACTACCCTTTGAGGGTCCATAACTTTGGACCCTCAAAGGGTAGCCCCCATCCCCTTAGCAAAGAATGTGGGATGGGGTACCCCATTTGAGGGTCCATAACTTTGGACCCCCTAAACCAAACTGCACCAAACTTGGGGGATCCCATTAGGATAGTTTCCAGATGATAGTTATGGACCCTCAAAACTGTAGCCCCCATCTATTAGCTCCCATTGGAAACAATAGGGGATGGGGCACCTCCTTTGGGAGTCCATAACTTTGGACCCCTTGAACCAAACCTCACCAAACTTGGGGAGTAGCATAAGGACAGTCTCCTGATGATATGCTGAAATTTTGGTGCTGATATGTCTAAAAATGCACCCCCTGCAGGCACCAATGTCCTGGTGCAAAATAAATTGGTTGTGGTGGAGTGGCTGCCCATGGGGGGGGGGCATCCAACTCAGGTTTTGCCCAGGGCTACAGTTTGCCCAGGGCTGCCTCGTTACGCCCCTGGGGTGGGCCTCCCCCCCTCCACCGAATGAGTTACTCAAAATAAAAATATTTCTTTTAAAAATATTTTTGCTTCATGATTCTTAATTGGGCTCACTGAGCAGGTGGTAACAAACCTGCATTAGCTCTGTAACCTCTTTAAAATAGCTGCCTAAAGAAACCACTAATGCTTAAGTGCCTCTCTGAATCAACAACCTGAGAAGAGAAGTTTGTAAAATAAAATCTAGTTGTGTTCAAACGCCTCTCTAAGATATATATTTTTACCTCAGTTTCTGGTGGCAGCTTTTATATCTATAGATTAGTTTTCCCTGACAGGATTTCTGTTTAAAAGGCCTGAGTGTGTGTGAGTGGGGAAGGGCCAAGGCCAACAAACAGCCATCAAACATCTACCCTTAGCAATAGGCTTCCCTCCCTTCTGGGGCCTCTGTCTTCCCTCAAGGAGTGGGTGCTGTTGCAGATATCATGTTGGTGAGGGAGCAAGCTTTTTTTCTGCTGCTCCAGAGACTAGGACCAGGAGAAATGGGTTCAAGGTGAAGGAAAAAAGATTCCACCTAAACATCAGGAAAAACTTCCTGACAGTAAGGGCTGTTCGACAGTGGGATGCACTACCTCAGAGTGTGGCGGAGTCTCCTTCTTTGGAGGTTTTTAAAGAGAGGCTGGATGGACATCTGTCAGAAGTGCTTTGATTGTGTGTTCCTGCATTGCAGGGGGTTGGATTTGATTGCCCTTGGGGTCTCTTCCAACTCTATGATTCTATCATTTTATGATTTTATTTGTAAAACAAATTGATTTTTGAAAGCAATTTTGTACAATGGTAAAAGTGCTGCCTTTTAAGTTTCAAAGATCTTTAAAGAAGATTGATTGTTTTTCCAAGAGAGATGTTGGAAGATATGCTTTCTTACTCAAAAAAGGTTTTCTGGAAATAATACACTTAAAAACTAATGTGGAAAGTATGTAAAATACCTAAAGAACTTTTGGACAAAAATTTATGGTCAGTTTTACAGAAATAGAAAGACATAGCTAACAGTACAAAGAATTATGTGGTTTTAACTTTTTCGGTTTGTTTTGTACATATTTATTTGTCAATTTGAACTTTGAGTGGTCTACAATATCTAGTCACATATATGAATGGTGCCCAGTTCTGCTGTTGATCTGGCCTATGCAGCTATTAACAATTCCATTTCTATGTTTTCTTGTTCCTATATCAGAAACACAACTCATATTGAGTGCCACCTTTTAAATAACCACTTTATTTTCTTTTAGTTTGTTTTCCTCAAAGTTAGGGGATACTGCAAAGCTCTCCAAAGCTCTATTATCCCCTTCTTTTCCATCTGTTTTCCATCTTTTCCATCTCTATTATCCCCTTCTTGTTCCATCTTCTTTTCCATCCCCGAGTGGCAGGTGGAAAGGGGCACCAGACAGGGGCCCCACTGCCCACCTGGTATGCCCCACTCCAATCTTGCCGTTGCGGTCAATTCCTCCAGCAGGTGGGCTCAAGGAATTTTGGTTGGCTCTGGGGGACAGCTTTCGGCTGCCCAGATGCTTGGATCACCCCTCCCATGTTGTGCCATTCACTTCCTTTACTCTTTGTCAATAAAAACCTCTGGCGATGGTCAAATTTTTATCCACAAAAAGTTGTCATGTGTTTATTATTATGTGTTTGTTTTACATTTAAGCCAGAGCTGGCGGGTCCACACCTCGGCCTGCAAAAGCAGCCACTTTCTAAGATGGTGTCCAAACTAAGGTGTATAAAATTTGGCAATCTAGATTTCCAGAGTAAACATTCTGAAGTTTCATTTGTGCATTTGAATATAATCTAAAATTTGCTTTCCCATTGTAGGAGTCATCTGTAAGAATAAACTCTTCACAAGCAAAGGAGATGAAAAGAAGAAAACTCTCTCGGGAAGACATGGAAATTCCCCTTTCTAAGCAGGAGAATTTACCTGAGGTCAACCAGGTTCATGATTTTATTTCTCATGATGTTGTGTTTTGTTTTTTGAAGAATACTGTTCTTTCAACCTAACAGTATCCCCTAAAAACCGACAACAGAGGTGAATTAGGTAGTGTTTACTTCTTGAGGAAAATCAACCATGTGAACACTTATGCCTCTGATTTAGCTCAGCAACTCCTTTTTCAGTGAAAACTTTCTTTCATGAGCTCAGTCTTGTTTTCCTGTGTACATGAGGTAATCCTTGCCATTCATCATTTTATGCAAATGGTGATGCCATTTATGAGTGTGAATGTTGCATGTCAAGCATTTAGGAGAATGGGAGTTTCGGCAAATGTGAAATTGAAAAAATGATGTTAGCAATTAGTAAAATACAGCTGACAATATATCCTATTAAAGGGCATGATGTGACTAATGTCTCCTACGTGCAAATAAATATCATTTTATTACCGTGACCTCAGAATGGTTGCTTGAATTTATTTTATTTTTCTCACCAAATGTAAAGTTCTCACTTTTGGCTTCTCTGCAGTTTGCACTCACCATTTTCTGCTGTTCTGTGCTGCCTGCCATTTGCTGAAAGGTTTCCCAGGGCTGTTTGCTCTGCTTGCATAGCAGCTGGCCACACTTCAGCTTGTGACATACATGAATAAACTTAGTTTTCCCTGCCGATGACGTTCATGCATTCGTTTTTTCCATTTTTTTGTTTGCAATGACATGTCTTCAAAGCTATGAAGACATATCATTTAAAACAAAGAAATTGGAAAAACAACACATGTGGGTCATAAGCAAGGAAGACTTAAGTTTATTCATGGACTTTACAAGCTGAAACAGTGGCCGATTGTGATGCAAGCGGAGGAAACAGCCCTAGAAAACCTTTCAGCAAATGGCGGGCAGCACGGAGGATCTCTGAAGCAGCAGAAAATGGTTGGGAAAACACCCATTTTCACTCACAGCACTTAATTTTTCCATTTTTTATCTGAACAGAAAAGCGAAAGTGGTTTTTTTAAAAACATCTGCAAGAAATTTTATTTGTGTTGTGTAGAAAACACCAATGTCACTTCCAGCTGTTCAGAACTAAGGCAAGTCCATTGCCTGTACCTGCACAGATAATGTTCTTTTATTGGGAGGGGAGATTTAAATTGATCACTGTATTTTTTTAAAAAAAGTTTTTATTTTTTTTGCAAACCTGGGGATTACCCAAATGTGTACACTATCACTTTCCTGACACTGAGCCCACTCACAGATTTAGTCATCCATAGATAAACCCACACTCGACTATTAGAATATATCTTATATAAGATATAACAGAAAGTCCTTTATCTCCTTATGAGTGAGGCCCCTTCATTATAGCAGATAGTTAGAAATGTTTTATTGTTCTTCCTTATAGCTTTTGCAAGATAATTCATCATAACTGTTCAAAAGACTGAAATGCAATTATAAGGGAATTTGGCATGCTTAAGAAGCAGTTTAAAAATTGGTTTGTTGTTTTGTTGGTTTGAGAAGTACATTGTTCCCTTTCCATTCACTGCTAATAGTCAAACCAATGATGTCTGGTGCTGGCACAAAACCATGAGTTATGACATTGCATGGACACTGGGGCCCATGCACCATACCTGAAGCATTCTAAGAATGGAATTCCAGGCACAGGATCTGCCTTGTTGATTCATTCAGTACAGAAAATTCCTCCTGTGCCCTTGTCTGTTATTCCCTTCCCAAAGATACAATCTCAGCACTCCATCTGCCAGGAGCAATAATCCCTTTCTTTGTCATTTAATTAATGTGAATATTCTAATTAGTGTGTGTATCCCATGGAAGACTACACACACATATAGGCAAAACATTTCCATTCATGAAAACATAAGGAATTAGCTTTCAAGGAAATGGTAATCATGGAGTGGGGGGGGGGGGGAACGGTATAATTGTTAGTAGTGCTCACTCACTTGAAACAATTTGTGATCTGTGCGGCTTTGTGTAAGGAAGCAATAATAATCTAAGATGGAGACAGTCTTCTTGCTCCCAAGCATGTTAGTAGCCCCAGCATAGTTTAAAAGGACGGGTTCTTGTTTTCATGTCCTTTGCTCATTCCTTAGTTTTGTTTCCAATGGCAACAGAAAGAATGTGTGAGGGTGTCATAATAATCCGTCATTCAATCTGTACTATTTAAATTTTAATGCTACAATTCAACAGCTGACAAAAGCCCATTGAACAGCACTGAGGAGAGGAAAAGAGCCAGTTCCATTTTTCTCAGGGGTGATGCTATAGCAACACAGAATGAATTTGGGGGCTAGGGAACAAGCTGGTCGGCCAGCTTTGTTTGCATTTCCTAACTAGAAGTACAATCCTATCGTATCAATTTTTACTAACAGTAATTGTTGTACAAACAATGGCTTGCTTCATATGACTTCTTGTCTTCAAACCTGGGGAAGATAATGAGAAAGAGGACCTACAAAATATGGAAAACTGATCAATTTTTAGAAAGAATCGTATGAGAATGTTTGAAAGTGTAATCTTATGTACAGCCACTCATGCTTAAGCCCATTGATTTTGATGGACTTAAACTGGAGAAACTCAGCATAGGGTGCATTTGCCCCCCCCCCCTTAATCTGTTCATTGGTGCACCAAAAAGAAGTCTATGGTGTCACAAATTTTAGAGGAAACGGAGGAAGCAAAACAAATGGTACCATCTTATTTCACTTTAATTGTGTAAGAGCCATGGCAAATGCTCAAATATGTTGTTTTTATACATTGGCTGGGATCCTGTGGTCACTCATTGCAAAGGTCAGGGATCTTTTCCACTTTCCAGTCCATCCAGCAATCCCACCTGATACTGAAAAATTTGTGAGATCACATGGGCTAATAGCCACATGGGTTGCGGTTGAGAGGATAAAAATCACTCCCACCCCTCTTCTCTCTTTCATCAGCTGAATGACACTGAGAAGAGTAAGTTCAGGCGATATCCCCCCTTCCCTATCCCACTGAAGCTCCCAATCCATGAAGTTACTAGTCCATGGCCATTTCTGCACAGCACAAATAAAATATATTGAGAATGTTAAAAGAAGTGTTTTGGGGAAGAACTCCACACAGCTTTTTCCCCAAGACATCCTCAGGACATTTTATTTCTACTCAACCTGACTTATTTTAAAAATACTAAACTAGTAGCAATCTTTTCCTCCAAGACAGGTTGAAGATATTTCCTGTTTGCTGTGCAGAAAGCACAAAATGTCTTCCTGAGTTTAGAGCTCTTACTTTTTGTTGTTCCGCAGCTTGCGCCTCCCATCTTGTTCTTTTCCAGGGATTCTCCATGCTACCTACCATTTGCAGACGGTTTCCACAGAGGCTCCCTCTGCTTGCAGCTCATCCACCCGCCATTTCTGTCTAAAAGGTACACAAATAAATTTAGTTTATTCATATACTTTTAGACAGAAATGATGGATGGATGAACTGCAAGCAGAGGAAGCCTCCTTGGGAACCTGCAAACGGTGGGCAGCACAGAGAATTCCCAAGTGGCAGAAAATGTAGGAGGGAGCTGCTCACAAAATAGAAGTGAGAGCTCTAACAGTGTGGGGGGCGAGGAGCGGGGAGGCAAGTAAAAGAAACATTTTGGGGTGGAATGCTTTATTTGTTCGCATTCGTATGAACAACCGCCAGCCTCTTAGTGCCTCTTTTTAAAAACGCCTGCAAGACGCTTTTGAGTTGGCGTGAGAAGTGGCCTTCCGTATGGGGTCTCTTGGCTAAACCTAGGGAATCGTAATTCTTTTGGGGGGGTTAGATGCAGCTGCTGGGGAAAATAAAATGTGAAAAGTATTTATGATCATCTCTGCATTCTACTGTAGGAGGACAAAATCCAATTAATTGCTTCCATAAGCATACAGTCGCATTTTATGATCTGTACATTAACTATACCTCCACCTTCGGGGGTGAGCGGTTTATAAATTTGATATATAAATAAATATAATATAATATATAATAATATAAATAAATAAACACAACTCCTGCTTAAAATTCAGCTTATAACAAGAGCAAAAGTAAATTTAGGATAACTACATATATTTTTATTATCCTGTGTTTACTTTGAGTTTTCTTTAGCTTTTATTTTTATTTTATTTTTATTTTATTTTGTTTTGTTTTATTTTATTTTTTATTTCTTTAGCTTTAGTTTTATTATCCTGTGTTACCTACTTCTTTGTGTTTTCTTTAGCAATCCTTGAAGAACTTTTAATTAAAATTTCAATGAAATGCTTGAAATATTGATGTTGTATATAGGGATGCAATCAGTCTATCCCTTTATGCTGCCCCCCAATCCTTTTCATATGCTAGCAGTTCTTGGTCCCCAGAAGTGGGAGCTTGTGTCTAGTCCCAGGGTAAAGAGCTGTGGAATGGGTCACTACAGCAAAGAGCTGTGCCAGCATCCTTTACATAGCATATGCCTATAAGAAAGCCTTTTGGAAAGATTGGTTGGGCTTGAGCTTAATTCAAAAGAACGGCTCCATAAATAGCTCTAATGTGTCAGTTCCTGGCATCCTGACTCCCATAATTCCACAGAAGATGGCCCTCTCTAGCATCAGCTAGTTGTACCTATGGTGCATATGTGTGGAGCCTCTGACAGACATGAAATGTAGTTCTTGTCTGTCAGAGGCTCCATACATGGATAATGAATCCAAATTTTGTTTTGTATTATTTCAGAACTACATGTTTGCCAGCTTTCCTCTATAATCTGAGAAGAAGATCTGAGATTTGAAGGTATGCATCAGGAGATGCTTGAACTGAAAAGGAAGCTGTTAGTGTTCAAGCCCCATTCATCCATTACTTACTGAGGATCTTTTGGGGAAAGTGAAGAGTAATCATTTTCTTCAGTAGTGGTACATCATCCTCATTCTCATCCTCAGGACTTTCTGATTAAATGCTAAACTTTCCCTTTGGTATTATGAGGTAAACAACATTTTATTGTTTGTACAATTTTATTAATTTATTTATTCATTGCCTCCACTGGGTCGTTATCTATGAGGCTACATGAAATAAAATTTGCTTTAAAGGACTGCTGCCTATAAGCACAGGATATTATATTCATTGATTTATCTTTATTGAGATGCACCTGTCATCAAATTGTTTAATCAGCTGCACACTTTGTATACACTTCAGTGGAAAACTGTACTGTATGTATGCTTCCATTATTTTTAAACCTGGGTCTGTTTTTTCCTTCGCATAGGTGCCTGTTTTCTGTGAAGGAACCAAGTTGAGGTTGAGGGAAACAATCCATCTTCTTTCTGCTCCTTTGCATGAACCCACTATTTTTAAAAAAATCTCTTTTTTTACAATGCATATGTAGCTATGCAGACACAAAAATCCTGTTTTTCCTGCATTTTGATTGGCTGTTCCATCACCAATGGGCTAATGAAGGGAAATATCCCAGTTTGGGGAAGTTCTTCGCACAAGTCCCTTCTGCTTATTCTCATCCTCTGCTAAGAGAACACTTCTGATTGATGGAGAATCTACAGCAACCCTGGCAGCCCAATCAGGACCTCCGGCTCCCATTTCTCTAGCATGCAAAAAAAAAAGTTTAGGGCACTGAAACCATGACACATGTAAACATGAAGCATGCAATCCCCTAATATTGTGATATACAAAATAATAAAATCTGTCCAAAAAAGGAGCAAAGCAATATGTCCCATTCACATTCAAATGTGTGCATCTGCACAGCTATGTGTTTTGAGCACCAATTTTTTTTAAAGCGAATTTGTTGTAAATGCATTCCTGTAGAAATATGGGTGAAATATATTCACAATCACTGCCAGGGGAAGAAAATATGCTTGGGAGATGTTTGGGAAATGGTGGGCTGTGAGTCACACTGTCCGACAGCTCAGCAGAAACAAAATGGAAATTAAGTAAAATGGGAAAATGGGTGGCAGACGGGAGCAAATTCAACCCAGGTTTGAGTAAAAAGACCACTAGTTTAGCAATTTTTTAAAAAGCAGGGTTGAGGGAAATATAACAATCCCATTTTGGGGAAGGGGCCTGTGCAAAGTACTTCCCCAAACAGATATTTCCCTTCGTCAGTCCATTATATTTCTACTGTTCAGAATCCACCATGAAACGGAATGTGGAAGGGAAGGTGCTAGATGGCTGAGTGAGAATTGCTCAATCTTTTGCTCCATTGCTAGTGTGAATGCCTCTGCATTTCTAGCAGTAATAAAAGCAATGGATAACATTATCACCATGAGATGTATCTGGGAGCAATAGTAAATTTAGGATTTTTTAAAGTAACTTTCCTGAACTCAGTGATGAATGTAGGTAATTAGCCAAATCAGTCCCCATGTCAAGCCTGTCATGTGAAGAATGTCCCTTACAAAATATACAACATAAGTTCTGGGGCACACAGGAATCTGTGACAAGATCCCACCCCCCACCCCCCGCACAAAATGAATGCACAAAGCCTTCAATTATTATTGGGATCTAGGTTCATTTTGAACTATAACACTTCACCTCAGTTCCAGGTGTTCAATAGGCAATAAGTGTATAGGTTTGGGGTTCACTGCTGTAAGGTATGTTTTGTGGTGCTCAACAAGCTTATTGAGATTGCTGAGGCTGTATTAATATACAAACAATTAAGAAGGTTAATTTTTTTACAGATTGGTTTAAAGGAACAAATCAGCAGCAAAAGTCTCTGTGCTGACAAAGTTGAAACCTGTCTGGGGCACAAAAATTCAAACTGGTTATGACTTCCGAAAAAGACTTTTCTACAACGCTTTCGGGTACAAATATACTTTTATTGACTAACCACTAGGTTGAATACTCTTTTATACCCAGGATCCACCCCATTAGCCTACCCTTTTCCCAGAGTCAGAGTAAATTGTAAAAAGTTTGCTCATCACCAGAGACAGGCCTAACAACTGAGCACTCTCTTCTCTTCCAGAGACAAAGCTAAACTGCTCTGCCTCACTACCAGGCAGAGTTATCCTTCTGTTCGCTCTTTTTCCTGAGCCAGACCTGAGCTGTCAGTGCTCTGTCCCAGAGGTAGAACTCAACTCCTCTCTTCCCTCCAACATCCCATCCCCCTTCTGAAGGTGATTGGATTTTAGAGCAGCATACTTATGGGTTCAACTGAATGGCTAATTTTTTCCCCTTCAGGGACAAGACAGCCTCCTGTCTGTCACAGAATCCTTTAGTTAGCTGCATACATTGGTCTTAGTTTGGTGCATCAAGAAAAAGATGGAGAAGAGGTGAGCACTTACTCAGCAAGTGACTTTATTGTCACCTCTCAGATGCAAAGTAAAAAGTGAAGGAATTAAGATAAAATTACAAGGCGGGAGCAATTGTGGTAATCCAATAAAACCATGCCATTTTGTCCACTCCTAATGTTTGGTTTTATTAATTTAAGTTTGATATCCAATTCAAAATCAAAAATGTGTTATTCCTACATGGCTCGTGTAGAGCAAACCATCCCAGACAGGTGAGGGGTTACACATAATGGGACCACATAGTGCAGTAGGATAAACTGAAAGCAATCCTTGATGAGGAGAGGGATGTGATAGAGAATGACTGACTGGAAGTCAGGCAGACCAGCCACACATTAGAGATGGAATGGGCGGCAGGCAACAACATACGAAATGTTAAATTCAGGGTGGACCGCAGGACAAGAAAAAGAAAAACATACTCTTCCTGTCGTGAATATGAGAGGTCTGGGAGTTTTGTAGTCACAGTATGGGAAGAAAATTTTGGAAAGAAACTACTATAACAATGAAGAGCATATGATGTCTTCCCTGTTTACCTGGGCTTCAGTGGGACACCTCTGCTATTGACCAAATTTAGTGTAAAGTTAGGATCTGTGCTGGCACTGAACCCAAAGCCAGGATCTAGTTTCCTATAGGTAGATTGTGATTTTTGTAAAAGTAAGCAGAAGTCCAAATATAGTCATAAAGAAGAAAAGGGGGTAAATGACCTGAGTGCACACTGGTTAAAGTCTGTATGACAAAGTCCAGAAGGTGGCTGAATTAATGAGGGAGTTAGCATTATGAGGTAGATTCTGGGATCTTTGATCTTGCAAACTTGGTTTGATGCTTATGGCCATGGGTGTGAGGAGCCCTGGAGGATCAAAGAGCCTTAATTAATGTTCTTCGGGAGCATCCAGGCATCCAGTCTACTTCCTCTTGAAACCACCTAGGGAAATCCCAACCTTAATCAAGATACGCTGCTTCAATATTAAACTGGATGATGTTCTCATTAAGAACTCTATAATATTTTGCCCCGACTTTGTTCCTATCTGCTCCCTTCTACTGTGTTGGTTGGTTCAAATACAATCAAACTTTTCTAGCTTCTCTCATACATTCCACTTTTAGTTGGCATTGCTGGAAATCGGGGTCTCGTCTCACTGGCCACCCACTCTCATTCCAGTTTGGCTAAATTCCGTTTGCATTCTTTTATGCTGAGACGCAGTGGCAAAGTATGAACAAGCTAAGACAAGCTGCCAACAATTCACAAATGTCTGCTTTTCTGATGGTGCAGGATCCAAGGCCAAAAAAATATTTTCTTTAAGTTTGGCCCCAACTAAGTATCAGATTTTAAAAGTCCTCTGATCCCATTCTCTCATGTCCTGTCCAAGCTTTGTATGTTTCTCCTTTTATAGACAGTCATATGGAGTAGCCATTTTTCAAACTGTAACAGAGACAAGAATGTTAGAAAGTCAGATGCTTGGAGTCTAAGGTCTCTCTCTCTCTCTCTCTAACTCTTTTTTCAGATGCAAGAAAAGATGAGCCACATGTAAGAACGACTCTGCCTCTCAGTTGAATCTCAAGCCTGAGTCTGAAGGTGGGCTCAAAGAACGTTAGATATTTTTAGTCGCAGAATATGCAAACCTTAAACAGTATGTAAACTACCTGTGCCTATTTCTCTTAACTGCAAGGAATTCTCATGACTGCAACACAAAAATATATTGCCTACAAAAAACTGGCAACACAGAATAACAGCAGAAACCGGTGGAATGTTCCTGACTGCTTGCATGCTAAAATGTATAGCTTTATAAATAGCTTTAAATATATTCAGGGTATTAAAAAGAGATGAAAAAGAATATTTCACTGTTCTAAAAGACACTTGTGCAACGTACACCCCAAAATCTGCTCACTAGCTACTCATAGCTGCCAGTTGCTGTTGCTGAGTTTTAAATGTAACTTCCTGCCAAACACATTTTCCATTGTCAGTTTCACTGCCCTATCATTTCTGAACTTTTACTCAACATTTTGTCATACAGTATTGGTAATCATTCATTTACAAGTGCAGTCGTATGAAAGCCAATAAGCTATCTGAAGGATGCGTGAGCACATAAATCATACAGTGTGAAAATTGACTAATTTAGAAGCACTCCTTGAGAAAGTATATAAACAGTTAATGCATTGTGGTATAAACATTCAAGAGCAAAAATACAATGGTGTACAATGTCAGAAGCTGAACAAACACACACTTGATCACTGTACCTCTGCTGCAAAATGGCCAGTAAAGCTAGCACTATATTGAACAAGTGATTCATTAGCATTCAAGAGCCAGACTCCAATTCAATAGATGCATTTTATCAGATTTCTAATTTCTATTTTTTAATTTTTTTTATTAGATTTAGTATGCTGTCCCTCCCTTTCAGGTTCTGAGTGGCTTGCATCATTCACAAAACAATTTAAGACGTTTAAAAGACCAGTTGAAAAAGTATTAAAATCTGTGGTCAGAACCCTTATAGTTAACCATGGAATATAACAGCATGTCCAGCCTTGTCTTGTTCTGCCCTGAAAAAAGCTACTATAGTCAACCTCAGGTGATTTCCCTAACTGTATCTTTTTCCTGACTTGGATGCTATTCAGTGAGTGCCCCCATGGAGTTTCTTGCAATGTCCGGAAAGTAATCACGGAAAGCTCATTGCCTCCATCAAGCTCAAGGATACAAAAGGGAAGCTGTTTATCTGCAAGTTGTCTTCCTCCTAGGTGGCTTTTTTTGGTAGCACCTTTGCTATAGCTTTCTCACCAGGGCATTTGCTCATTGATCTGAGTTACCAACTCTGTACTATTTCATTCAAAATACCGCTATCAATTTTTTTCCCAAGGGCCATTTCCATATAGTGCTTAAAGCTGATCTTTCACCCTCAACAAAACTGCATTTCTAATTATTTGTAGGGAAGACATGGGTGCTGCTAAGCCATTTGTCCATTTCAAGAGCATGTGGATCTAGATCAGAAGACAAGGCAGGTTTTCAGACATGGGAGTGAATTATGGGAGCATTCCCATGACACATTATGAGAAAAAGTGCATCAGCATAACAAAACTTATTACCATATTCTCACTGCCAAAATTAACTAGACAGAAAATCTGATTGTTATTATTATTGGACTCTCTGTTCTTTCCCACCCTGTGCTTTTCAACTCTGCTTTCCTTTGAGTGCGTCCAGTTCCACTTGAAGGGCTTCTGCTGTTCACACATTTGGGGCACTGCCTTGGGCTGAGTAAGCCATCAAGCTAAAGAGCATAGGCTAACTGAAATGGATGCCCTGCTGTAGTGCAAATAATATTTATAATTTAGAAAGTGTATTTAATTAGCAAAGGGCTTCCTAATTCTGTTTGTCTCCTCCATAATCCTTTAAAGGAGGACAATGTTATTTACGTTATACAACTGTATAACGTTATACAATTTACGTTATACAGCAGAGGATGAAACAGTGTCTTATCCAGGGAAAGCAAAATACCTGTAGGCTGACAAACATGGTAACAGTAACTGTGTGCTTGATAAAGAACAGGGTTGCCAACCTTCAAGTGGGACCTGGCGATCACCCAGAATAACAACTCATCTCCAGTCTACACGGTTTAGTTCCCTTGCAGAAAGTGGCCACTTTGGAGGGTGTACTCCATGGCACTATCCCCTACTGAGGTCCTTCCCCTCCCCCAAACCTCTCCCTCCCTAGGCTCAAGTACCGAATCTCCAGAAACTTCCAAATCTTAATATAGAAGTGTGGGTTAAACAAGAAAAAATGTAGGATAAAATGTATCAGAGTTATCAAGGGACAGATTGATTCCACTTGTCGCTTGTAGAATTAATCTATTCCAGAGCCCTCTGTAAGAGCCTGTGGTGGCAAGCCACAAGTACAAATGCACTGGAATGAAATGATAGATTGTTCTGTAGTTGTGGGGGATACCATTGTTGAATGCCTGCTTCCACTGAACAAACTACCTGTAAGCAAAAAAGTAGCACAAAAGACAGAAGGCTGGGGTAAAACTGATTCCGCAGCTCTTCTCATGTTAAAATGGTTTTTTAATTCAACCAATCAGCAACCGCCTCCAAACAATGCTGGAGAGCCACAGGGGCGATGAGCGTTCCCCTCTCCATCAACAGAATGAGCTGAGTGTCATCAGCGTACTGATGACAGGTCAGCCCAAAGCTCCGTACCAACCGAGCAAGGGGTCGCATATAGATGTTAAATAATAGCGGGGACAGCAGCGCTCCCTGAGGCACACCACACTGAAGTGGGCACTTGCTGGGTCCAGTCCCGGAGAAACGAGGCAATCCACTGAAGGACAGTGCCGAATCGTTTTCAAGGTGCTGGTTTTGACCTTCAAGGCCTTGCGCGGCCTGGGACCTCCATACCTGCGGGACCGCCTTGCCCCACATGTCCCAAATCTGCAGAGGCAAATTTGCTGGTGATCCCTGGCCCCTCAATGATGCGGCTGGCCTCCACCCGGGCCAGAGCCTTTACAGCTCTGCCCCCTGCCTGGTGGAACGCTCTACCTCCAGCTACGTGGGCCCTGCGGGATCTTAATGAATTTTGCAGGGCCTGCAAGACGGAGCTGTTCCACCGGGCCTTTGGGGAGTCCGGCTGCTGATGCCCCCCTCCTCTTTACAACATCTGTGGACCCTGCCATCCCCCCTCCCTCTCCCCTTCTATCTTAGGGGATTATTAGTAGGACGCCATCGGTACATTTGAAATTAGGATGCTGCATTTTAATGGGGTTGTTTTAACATATAGAGCCATATTTAATGATTATTTAAACCTTGATATTATTTATTTATTTATTTATTTATTTATTTATTTATTTATTTATTTATTTATTTATTTATTTATTTATTTATTTATTTATTATGGGATTTATAAGCCGCCTCACCCCCGAAGGGCTCGAGGCGGCTCACAGAATAGCTACACATTCAACAACGATCAACAAAACATATCAAATACAGGAGTGCAGCTTAATTCATTAAAACTTAAAACTATAAAACTTAATAGCAGTTTCAATTACATACCGGTTGAAATATCAAAGCGCCCGATCTACAGGCCAATGGAGGGAGGGGATAGGTCGGCCCAAGATGGAAACCAGGGCCCGGCCAGATGGAAAACGGCAGCTTCAGTGGGGGGTGATAAAACCGCAGCCAGCCCCCCCAAAGGCCCGGTGGAATAGCTCAGACCTTATGGATTTTATCGTGCTCTATCTATTTGTTTTGTTCACCGCCCTGAGCTCTCCGGGGGAGGGCGGTTTATAAATAATAATAATAATGATGATGATGATGATGATGATGATGATGGTGGTGGTGGTGGTGGTGGTGGTGGTGGTGGTGGTGGTGGTGATAATAATAATAGAAGAGTGTTTAAAAATGGCTGAAACCAGGGACATGGGTATAGATTTTTTATGGGGTGGGTTCGGAGTCATGCCCCACCCACCCTGGGGGCATGGTCACACCTCCCCAAGCCCCGTCCCAGCCTCAGTGCTTATAAAAGCAGCTCTCCGAGACCAGGGATGGCAAACTCCCCTGCGCCTCCCCCGCCCCAGCAGCCGGCAGTTCCTTCTGCCCTCCCTTTCGGACAGTGGCATAGCTAGGGAAAATGGAGCCTGGTGCAAAATCTGAGTTTTGTGGGAGGCCCCCATGGGCGGCCACTGTGATGCTGGAATCCACCCCAAACAGCATCATTTTCAATGGTGTTTAAACTAGGAAGCCCAGATTCTCCTTTTAAATCCACCTTAAAGGGAGAATTTGGGGTCCCTAGTTAGGACAACATTGAAAGTGATGCTTTTGGGGGGTGGATTCTCCCCCACCCTGAAACAGCGTCACTTTTAATGTTTAAACTGGGGACCTCAGATTCTCCCTTTAATCCATGCTGAAGGGGGTGAGTTTAAAAGGAGAATCTGGGGAAGTTTGAGGGGGTGCCTGCTGTCAGGGGTGCAATTGTTAAGCTAGCAGCACTAAACTTTCAGGGTATCTTTTACAGACCCTCCTGATGATACCACCCAGGTTTGGTGAAGTTTGGTTCAGGGGGTACAAAGTTATGGACCCTCAAAACTGTAGCCCCCATCTCCTATTAGCTCCCATTGGAAACAGTGGGGGATGGAGGCACCCCCTTTGGGAGTCCATAACTTTGGACCCCCTGAACCAAACCTCACCAAACCTGGGTGGTATCATCAGAAGAGCCTCCCAACAAATTCCAGAAACTTTGGTGCTGCTGGCCTAAAAACTGTGCCCCCTGCAGGCCACAAACTGAAACAAACACTTAAAGTACCAAAAAACCACAAACGATGGCGCAGCTTCAGACATGTAATGGGGGAGTTTAAACCTGGGAACCTTCCCCCTTACCTACGTCCTTGGCTGCAACCATAAAGTAGTAAATTCCACTGTATCACTTCTGTTATCTAATTTTGCTGCATGCATAGATAGTGTTGCCAGGTCTGAGTTGGGAAATTCCTAGAGATTTTGAGGGTGAAGCCTGGGGAGAGTGGGGTTTGGGGAGGAGACTGACTTCAGTGGTGTATAATGCCAAAATCCATCTTCCAAAAGCAGCCATTTTCTCCAGGGAAACTGATCTCTATAACTTGAAGACCAATTGTAATCCAAGGAGATACCTAGTCACTACCAGGAAATTGGCAAGCCAATCAGATCAGAACTCAGTCTTAATACTCGATAAAATGTCTTTCAAACTGTGCAAAAAAATTTCATTTATAACTCATGCAGCTGCCTCTCACACTGGCATAGTCCACTAATCATTTGCTTCTTGTTTCAGAGGCCTCTGTAGACATTTCATGTACTGAATAAACAAAAACCCTGATTCCTCTGCATTGATTTCTTTTTGAAAACTCATGAACTTGTGACTCTCCAAGGTTTTATGATACATTTTTGTAGATTTGCATGCTCAAAAAGAAAACAGGTGTATGATGGTGCATAGAATCCACTAAAATGTAATCTGCTTGTCAGGCTATAACCTTGAAAAAAGGGATGTCACCACAAAGTGGATAACCTATCAACAAATTCACCAGCTTGTAAGGTTAGTTTCAGTTTCTTCATCAGTTCCTTAACAATATGCGTGAAGTTCTGTATAAAGCTCTTACACTACAAAAACTTTGAACACAACTAGTATTAAATGACTGTAGTTCTTATTTTTCAACACTTTGAAAAAGTGTTTGAGACTTTGATATGGAAAGAATTTTTGCTTTATAATACATCTTTGTTGGCAGTATGGAGTGGGTGGAGGAAATTTTGGACTCACTTAAAATAATCATGAAAGAATCATGAAAGAAATGTGCTTTTTTAATCATTTGAGTAAACAGGTGAAAAGGTGAAATGGCAAATGTTTCAGCCTCCACTTGATAGACTGTCAAATGTTCCTCTCCAGGTATTCCCCAGAGATCTCCAACTGAGAACAGGCTGTGTGATCAAAATGGTTCAGTAGCAAGGGAACAATAAGAGGCAAAGAACGATCTGACTGCATTCTTATTCCAAGTACCTTGTTTGGGGTTTCTTTTTCTCATATCAACTTTCTGTCATTGGTTGCAAATAACTTCTTACTAAGTTTAGCAGATCAACATTTCAGCACTGGGGACATTCTGGAACTTTTGCATCAAGGCTACAAAACTATATGTAATTGTGATAGCCTGAAATAATGACTGTGTAGAATAAAAGTTTTAATTTAAAATAAGGGTTCATCATTGTGGCCTCTGTACAGCCCCATGTGGAACTGCGCTTGGAGGGCCAACTGTGAAGCATTTTGATAGCAACTAAGAGCTTTAGGTGAATATGGAGTTCTCCCCGCGTCCAGCCACATGCCTGGGCTAGCTATTTTTCCTGCCCTAGTGACATGTTTTATTTAATTAATTTAAAATAGTTATATCCCAATTTTCTCCTGATAAGTGGGATTCTGGACCACCATACAAATTACAGCAGTCAATGCGGGGATGTGCCAAATAAATCTGTATGGCATATGGGATCATGAATTAAACCCGTCTTATTTGCAGATATCATGCAGTTGGCCTCTCCCATTTTGTGGATGGAAGGGCTCTGCAAGTACTAGAACAGAACTCTCTGCAGCCTTGTCAATGGGATAAAGGAAATATGAGTCATGCTCTTCTGCCACTAGGCACCCCTTCCATTGGAAAGTGGAAGATAGCCACAAAGTCATGGTGCTGTAAGGAGCTTGAGGTATTCTATTTTCTGATGGGAGGGTTCCTGGGGCAGCAGAGCATAACTTTCAACCAACACCAACTGGGTTAAAAGTAGGATGAAAGAGCCACGGTCACGTGTGCTGTACACATAAGCTGCCTTATACATACTAAGTTGAGGTCAGCAATGTCAACTGTGACTGGCAGCAGCTCTCCAAGGCCTCAGGTTATGTACATCATCCCTTTACTTGGAAATGCCAGCGAATCTTTAGGACCTACTGGGTCATAGGCCTTAGTGTTCTTACCTTTTACTCTGGCTTTGGATTTCTACATTATAAATGACTGCCCATGAAGTGACTTAGAATGTGTCTTCCATTTTCCTATGAGATTTATAGAATTTGGTACATGGTGTGGCTCTCAGAAACCTCCCATATAAAAGAAATTTGTTTTTGTTCCTTTTGACTGGGAGGAGCTTGGAAAAGGGGATTATGTCAGAAGAACTTTTAAAAGGCAAAAATGGTTCTCAGCCAAGATTTCTACTGGTTGAAAAGCTGGTAATCCAGTGCCCTGCATACTTCCAATCTCTGGTGTCTACCCTTTTCTGGCCTTGGAAAGGTTTGTGTGCCAGTCTTCACAACTCTGAAGCGTACTTGGCAGCAGTTCAGCTAACATGCAAGATTAATTCGGATTTAACAGTTTCATTGAAGCAAATCCAAGCCAGCTTTCCTCCTTTCTTTTCAAATACATGTCTTACCTCTCCTCATTACCTTGGATCAAGGCACAGATTAATTCCAAAACATTTCTGAAGTAACATGTTGGTGAGGGAGACCTTTCTGTGGTCCTGGTCTGAATGCTCCAATAGCCGCCAGTTCTAGCCCACTGCAATTGCATTGTGCCAAGGGAATCAGACTGCGCTGAAGGGAAGAATACGCCATATAAATCAGGCATACTTCATCTTTCCAAACAACATTCTTGTACAGATTAGAGTAATCTGACAGGCAGGTTTTGCCAGTTAAAACAGCAACTGCAATGTCTGGAAGTGTTTTACTTGGCAAAATCTGGTCATCCTGTAAACAGTTTTAAATGAACAAGGGTTAATTTTATTACTGTGAAAAGCTGTACTCCTCATATAAGGATATCTCTTTCATTTTGGATGCATCGATGAATCCAAGGCTGAAAATATCAGTGGAGAATATCCACTCATTTAAAACTGAACAGTTCTTTTTTTTTTCTGATGAGAAGTGAACTTAAGGCATTTTAAGGAGAGATGAGTATCTTAAAAGGTCAGGGCTCATTGAAGACTGAAGTTCAATAGTTGTAGTAAAAAACTTTTATGAAAGCAATATTTTAAAAGCTTCCTCTGCAGAGTCCACATTTCCTTTGGAAACCCTGACCAAATCTAACATTTTACTTTGTTGCTGTTTCTATATACTGTTCATGCAAAGGTTCAAGTCATACATTATGAAATAGGATAGTGTGTTACAATGCTATGTACCAGACAGGGCTTTTTCCTCTGTAGGCCTAATATCTGAGAGAACTGTGCAGGAAGTCTATGCAATGACATTAATTTTTTTTGCTATCAATTCACAGTGGATGTCCAGTAACCCCATAGGGTTTTCAAGGCAAGAAACATCAGAGGTGGATTGCCATTGCTTACCTCCATATCATGGTGCTGGTATTCCTTGGAGGTCTCCCATCTGAATATTTGTCAGGATTGAGGCTGAGAGTGTGTGACTGGCCCAAGGCCACCCAGCAAGTTTCCATGGCAGAATGGGGCTTAAAACCTGGATTTCCCTGATCCAAGTCCAGCACTTCAACCATTATGCCCCACAGGCTGGCTATGGCATTTTATGTGATTTGTATGATCTGAAGATAAATCAGAATATCAATCTCTTTTCCACCATTTGTGTAATTCATTTTACATAACAGAAATTGGCCAGTGTATGAAAAATTGAAAGATGTTGGTGCTAAACCTAAAGGTAATAAAGGAAATAATAAAATAAAAGCATTCCACTAAGTATGAAAGAAACCATCATGAATTCATGTTTGTAATTTATCATTAGACTCTTTTGATATTTTTACTGAACCCTTTTCATGTACAATTGAAAATCTATTACTTTATGCCCTGACTATGGTGAAGGTTTTAAAAATAGTTCATGCTAAGGACTGATTAACATTAACTAGGTGGTTTGGGAAATCAGGTGATGCATAAAACTCACAACATACCAATCATTTCAAACAAACATGTATCTAATTATTTTTTAACTTGGAATATCAATATCTGCAATGAACCACAGTTCATATATTTTGTGTCATCTAAAATATTAGGGTTTTTATGCATTCTTTAAATATTTCCTCACAGAAATGTGGGGCTAAATACCAACGGATTAATGATCCCAGTATAATTTGTCAGTGCAATACAATCTGAAATGTGTGACAAATATGTTGAAATATTAGGGAGCTTTGAAACTCCACAGCTCAGAGATCAAGCACATGTTGTGCATGTGGAAATATCACACTGCAATTCTAAACAGTTACACTATTCTAAATCCACTGAAGTTTGTCACCTTAGAAGGATGTGATTGTGTTTAGGATGGCACCTTAAATCAAGTCCTGAAGAACAGATAAATACTATTGCTGACTGACTTTTCTTTATTAGTTTATTAAATATTTGTATTCTGCTTTTTCTTCAAACAGGCCCTAAGGAGCTCACAACCAAGAACAAACTAATAAATGAACACAAATAAACCAACAGAACAAAATAGCAAACTTGATCTTGATCTTGTACCTGTGGACTCATGTCCTACACCCAAATCTTGTAATACCTAGAGCAAAAAGGGAAAAGCAAACATTCACCAACATAGTACAGCTGACCTACTTATGGCCTCCCATATGAAGCCTTGATTGCTAGACTAGGCCAGGAATTATATGTGCGATATGGATGTGTACAGAACATGAATTGTTATGTTCATCAATAATTGTGTTTGGATTCTTTAATATCAGTATTGCTCTGTTATTCTGTTCAGGTGACATTTACTTTGGGTTTTTTTGGAAACATATTCTTAATTTTTTATCTCGCAACTAATTAGGATAAAATTCTTCAGGGACTGCATCCCTCAACCAAAGTATCCTCCAATCCAACTTTCAAGAAGGTAAAAAAACCCTGATGTGTTACTGTTTGGTTTGCTTCACCTCAGCTTTATGCTTTCTCTGGGGAAGACTGCAAACACTGCTCCAGACTACCCCCCCCCCCATGCACACAGACACCAGGAGCTCCTGCTCAGCCCCATTGGGAGATTCCAAGTCAAAGGGCCAGGGAGACGCCCAGACACAATTGGAAGGAGGGCAGGAAGGCTGGGCAGGCCAGGAGATGACTGCCAGGCAATCAGAGAAGCACGAAGGCCTGCAGTGTTCAGGCACATCTGGAACATCCTCCTTTGGGGAAATCCTTCCCCCTGTAACCACCAAGTAACATTACAGTCCAGCTCATGCTTGCGAGATGATGATGCGAGGGAAGCAATGAGCTTCAATGAGCTCCTGGCACTTAGGGAACATGTGCATCCTCTTGCAGCCAAGGTAACCGACCTAGAGAAGCTGAGAGAGACAGAGAAGGTGACAGACAAGGCTTTCAGGGACCTAACAGCCGGGTCCCACTTCCAGGGTGACATCTCTTCAGATGTCATGGAGAATGAGGGTCTGGGGGATGGAAGGTACCAGTCTGAGATGGTGAGATGCTCCCTTATATGGGACCCCTTCCTCAGCTGGTGATCAGCTATCCTCTCGCACAGAGGATACCCCTCAAAGAGATGGGGGGCTCCTCATAATAGGCAATTCGATCATTAGGAATGTAGAGAGTTGAGTTTGTGAGAGGCATGATGACCGCATGGTGACTTGCCTGCCTGGTGCAAAGGTTGCGGATGTCACACTTCATCTAGACAGGCTGTTAGACAGTGCCGGGATGGAATCAGCAGTTGTGGTCCACATTGGCGCCAGTGACATGGGGAAATGTAGCTGGGAGGTTCTGGAGGCTACATTTAGTCTGCTAGGTAACAGGTTGAAGTCCAGGACCCTCAAGGTGGCATTCTTAGAAATGTTACTTGTTCCACGTACAGGGCGAGCTAGGCAAGTGGAGATACAGGGTCTAAGTGCATGGATGAGAAGGTGGTGTAAGCCAGAGGGTTTCAGGTTTGTTAGAAACTGGGGAACCTTTTGCAACAAGACAGTCTGTACAAAAGGGACGAGCTTCATCTTAACCAAAAAGGAACCAGGTTGCTGACACTCAACATTAAAATGATGGCAGAACAGCTTTTAAACTGGTCCCCGGGGGAAAGCCGACAGGAGCTGAGGTGACTTCGGTTCAGAATACAGTATCTGTGGGGATGCAGACAGACAGGGAGATTTTTCTAAATTAACCACATACAAGCATGGAACATAGCAATGTGCATGTGATAAGTGATAGTGTCTACAAAAGGCTAGAGGGCAAAGCACTCAAATCCCAGGTTAGGGACAGAGATAGGCTATACAGGTGTCTCTATGCTAATAGTAGAAGCCTTTGACCTAAAATGGGGGAGCTGGAGTACAGAGTTTTAAAGGAGGACATTGATATAGTGGGCATCGCAGAGACATGGTGGAATAAGAAAAAACAGTGGGATGCGGTTATCCCAGGTTACAGGCTCTACAGGAAGGATAGGACAGGGCATATCGGGGGTGGTGTTGACCTTTACGTCAAAGAGAGCATAGTGTCACATAAAATAGACAATGCAAGGGGAGCTGATTCCCCTACAGAAGCACTGTGGATATCAATACCAGGTGTGAAGGATAGTCTAATATTAGAATATATTATCGTCCCCCTGACCAAAGCGCATAAGAGGATTCTGAGATGGAAAAAGAAATTAAAGAGGCCAACAAAGGCCATTTCCTCACTGAGAAATTAAAGCCAGATACAACCAGGTTTCAAAAGAAAGAGCACCTTTCCATTTCAGTTTCTCTGTCCCCACTGCAGCGTGTGTCTAGTGAAGACCTCGCTGTCTATCATGGTTTCAAGCAATGCAGCTCTCCCCACAAATGAGGGATCTGCTCAGCGACTCTGTTCTTCCTCATCCTGATTGGTTATTGTGTTGTGTTGTGGCAGGAATTTTTTAAAACTTTTTTTCACAGCTACATCATTACATAGATGAAATTTCCCCGCCTATGCGGGGAGCAGCTTTCTTCTGATTGGCTATTGTGTTGGAGCGGGAACAACAGCTGTTTTTCACGCACAGCTACATTTATGCATGGCTTTGACATTTTCTAAACTCTTTACCCATGCAGCTTAGTTGGCACAAAAGTCTAATTTCTGTTTACAATTTACAGTTGGCACACAAGTCAAAACACGTTTCCACATAGCCATGTTTCAACATAGCCGCCACCAGCTTCGTGCACAGCCCACTGCACTCCGATTGGCTGGAAGGCTCCATGTCACTCCCTATGGCAGGAATCTAGATTCTGTTCCCTAAACCCCCCCACTGATCCAGCTTTGGCACGTGTTTTTTAAAAAGGTGCATTTCCATACAGGTTTCTAAAAAAATGGTGATAAGGGGAGAATGCACCAGAACCGGGATGAATTCATGTTTGGCAGATAAGCAGTAGAGAGTTATTTATTTTATTTTATTTATTTGTTCCACTTATATACCGCCCTCCCCCGAGGGGCTCAGGGCGGTTTACAACATTAATACAAACAAGTGGAAGGATAAAATACAATATTAAATATTAAATATTAAAATGCAGAGCTTAAGTTCTTAACCATTTAAAATACAGATGGCGTATGACCATTTAAACTCCTCTGAGAGGGGGAACAGCGGGTCCAAGCTGTTAACAGGCATAATCAGCAGCCGGCCTCCCCAAAGGCCCGGCGGAATAGCTCAGTCTTACAGGCCCTGCGGAACTCATTTAGGTCCCACAGGGCCTGGACAGCTGAAGGGAGAGCATTCCACCAGGCAGGGGCCAGGGCCGTGAAAGCCCTGGCCCTGGTAGAGGCCAGCCGCATCATAGAGGGGGCAGGAATCTCCAGCAAGTTGGCCTCTGCCGAACACAGAGACCAACGTGGGACATATGGGGCCAGACGGTCCCTTAGGTACGAAGGTCCCAGACTGCGTAAGGCCTTAAAGGTTAACACCACTACCTTGAAGACGATTCAGAACTCAACTGGGAGCCAGTGCAGGCGGCGCAACACGGGCATGATATGGTCTCTGATGGCATCTCCCGTGAGCAGACGAGCCGCCACATGCTGGACCAGTTTCAATTTCTGAATCAACCTCAAGGGCAGGCCTGCGTAGAGCGAGTTGCAATAGTCTAGTCTGGAGGTGACCGTTGCATGGATCACCGTGGCCAGATCCGCCTGGGAGAGGAAGGGGGCCAGCCGCCGGGCCTGCCGAAGATGGAAAAAGGCAACCCGGGTTACTTGGGCCACCTGGGTCTCCATCGAAAGAGACGAATCCAGGTGGACCCCCAGGCTGCGAACTGAGGGGGTCGGTGCCAATGAGACCCCCTCCCACACCGGCGGCGTGAAATCCCCCGTCCCCCCCCCATGGCCTAGCCAAAGGATCTCCGTCTTTGCTGGATTCAGTTTTAACCTGCTCTGTGTCAACCAACCAGCAACCGCCTCCAAACAGTGCTGTAGAGCCGCAGGGGCGGTGGCCGCTCCCCCCTCCATCGACAGAATGAGCATATTGATGACACACCAGTCCAAAGCTCCGTACCAGCTGAGCAAGGGGTCGCATATACATGTTGAATAATAGCGGGGACAACAGCGCTCCCTGAGGCACACCGCAATGAAGCGGGCACCTCTGAGAGGCTTGGTCCCCACACCACACTTGCTGACCCCGGTCCCGGAGAAACGAGGCAATCCATTGAAGGACAGTACCCCGCACCCCGGAAGCAGCCAAGCGGTGGGTCAAAAGGTCATGATCGACCATATCAAACGCTGCGGTAAGATCCAATAATACCAGCGCCGACTCGCCTCGGTCGAGCTGCATACGGAGCATATCTGTGACAGCGACAAGAACAGTCTCCGTCCCATGCCCAGCACAAAAGCCAGACTGGAAGGGATCAAAAGCCGATGCATCCTCCAGAAAACCCTGAAGCTGCTCCAACACCACACTCTCAATTACCTTCCCCAGAAATGAAAGATTTGAGACGGGGCGGTAATTGGCCGGATCAACAGGATCTAACGACGGTCTTTTTAAGAGTGGGCGGACCACTGCCTCCTTCAACCCACCCAGAAAAACTCCTTGCTCAAGGGAGTTATTGATAATAGTCAACAGGTGGGGTCGTAGCTCCGCCCGGCACGCTTTAATAAGCCAGGAGGGGCACGGATCCAGAGGACAGGTAGTAGGCCTAACAGCTTGCTGAAACCTTGATATTTCCCATGGATATCACCCGGTAATGACTGTGGGGAATCGACCAGAAGCAAAAACGTAGTGGTAATGGGTGATTTTAACTATCCCCACATAAACTGGAAAAATGCATGTTCAGGTCATAGTAAGGAGAGAGCATTCTTGGATATGCTAAATGACTGTGGCTTAGAGCAGATGGTTGTAGAACCAACCAGGGGAGAGGTGATCCTAGATCTAATTCTTTGTGGGACCCAGGACCTGGTACGGGAAGTCAGTGTTGTTGAGCCAATAGGGAACAGTGACCACAATGATGTCAGATTCAGTATCTCTGTGGGTGAGCAAGTGACAACTACTAATGTAGTTACATTCGCCTTCAGAAGGGGAAATTTCTCAAAGATAAGGGGGATAGTGTGCAGGAAGCTGAAAGGAAAAATCAAGAGAGTCAAAACTGTCCATGATGCTTGGAGGTTATTTAAAAACACAGTAATAAAAGTTCAACTGGAATGTGTTCCATAAATTAGGAAAGGCAGCATCCAGTCTAAAAGAAAGCCACCATGGTTAACAAGGGAGATTGAGGAAATTATCAGAAAAAAGATGTCTTTTAGAAAATGAAAGTCCAGCTCAACTGATGAAGAATACGAGAAGGAACACAAATGGGGGCAAAAGAGAAGCAAGTTAGCTGTAAGGCAGGCAAAAAAGGATTATGAGGAACACATGGCTGTGAACATCAAGACCAGCAACAAACAGTTCTTCAAGTACATCAAAAGTAGAAAGCCAGCTTGGGAAGCAGTAGGCCCAAAGGAACAAAGGGTGTGCTAAAAGATAATAGGGAGATTGCAGAGAAGCTGAATGAATTCTTTACATCTGTCTTCACTCAAGAGGAGGTGAGGAAAATTCCTGCACCTGAACCAAGCTTCTTAGGAGGCGAATCCGAGGTACTAGCAAAGATAGTGGTAGTCAAGGAAGACAAGGCAGCCATTGATAAACTAAATGTTACCAAATTCTTAAAGAGCTCAAGCATGAAATTGCTGATCTTCTCACTTTAATATGCAACTTATCCCTGAAATCAGGCTCCATCCCTGAAGACTGGAAGATGGCCAATGTCACACCAATCTTTAAGAAAGGATCTAGGGGGGACCCGGGAAATTACAGGCCAGTCAGTTTGACATCTGTTCCTGGTAAATTAGTAGAATCTATCATTAAAGATAAAATTATAAAAGCATGTAGAAAAGCAAGAGCTGCTGAGGAAGAGTCAGCATGGTTTTTGCAGAGGCAAATCCTGTCTTACAAACTTACTAGAGTTCTTTGAGGGTGTAAACAGGCATGTGGATGAGGGGGAACCAGTGGACATTGTCTACTTGGATTTCCAAAAGGCTTTTGACAGAGTTCCTCACCAGAGACTATTGAGAAAACTCAGCAATCAAGGAATAAGAGGGGAAGTCCTTCTATGGATTAAAAACTGGTTGAGAAACAGGAAGCAAAGAGTGGGTGTAAATGGGAAGTTCTCACAATGGAGAGATATAGGGAGTGATTTCCCCCAAGGATCAATTTTGGGACCAGTGCTCTTTAAGGGGTTTTTTTCTCCTCTGTAATGAGTCATAAATATACCATGTTTTCCTTAAACCAGTTTGCTTTCAGGGAATGGCTTTTTTTTCCTTGGAGCTCATAGCAGATTATTGCATGTGAGTGTGGCACTACCTTCCAAAGTGATGTGTCTTCCTGAGGCAGCCATCTGTATTTAGTTGCACAGTTTATTTGAAGGTAGCTATTTCTGTCCCATTTCAAGGAAGATTCCATGACTGGAATCCTCTGAGTCCAAATGGCAGTCCCATGAATAGCTTCAGTTCCCTTTTTCATTCAAAACAGGTGCAAAGAGATGAAAAAACAAACTGAAAGAAGGGAAGCAAAAGCAGAAAAAGAAGAAAGTGAACATTTCTGTGGTATGAGGGTGTTCCTCTGTGTATAAAGGACAGCAGGAGTAAAAACAGTTGGGAAAGGGACAAAGGCTGCCTTTGTCTGATAAAAGAAGAAGAGTTTAATGCATTCCGAGCCTTTCCCAGAAATACCACCTATGTGTCATAAATATACAAGACTTTCAGACTGTTTCCATTCAGGTAAATAAGCACCAGACCTGAACACCTCTTGATTCTCAGGATTGATGTTTCCTTGTGTTTGTTTTAAACAAATCATCTATGACTTCTTTTAATTTTCCTTGCATGCCAATTTAGGAAGAATTTGAAGACAGGATTTTGTGAACCCACCAACCAATGATCTTTTTCTGTACAGTATTGTAATGGCTGAGTAGCAGAAGGAGATCCTCCATTCTCCCTTCCTGCATAGCATTACCCCATTCACCCCAAAGAACCAGTCTGCAATGGTCATAGGTTAGCACTTGCTGATTATGCACAAGGTGTTTGCTGCATGATGGGGTGAATGTTTGTCACAGCAAGATTTCATGCATAGATATATTTTCCTGGAGCCTGCTTTCATTTTTCATTCTATCTGTGGCAAATGAGCCCATATCTAGTGCAACTTTAAATTGCTTAACTGCCACAGTGAGCAGATTTGCCAGTGAGCATGGCTTTGCTCCATCCTTCCCATTCCCTTGCACTGCCATCCATACCTTCCCACTCATCCCTTGTTCCATGATGCTGGCTCCATCTCCAAATGCTCCTATTGAAATCACAAGATCTCGATATAATAATAACAGAGAGTTGGCCTTTCCAAGAAACAGTACAAGCAGGGTCTCTTTCTGGCTCCACCTCACCTCCCCTGCTCTACTTCAGTCCTCCCTGATTACCAGGAAGGCTTTAAAAAACGTTATTTCAAACACACCTTTATTTTAAATCAAGATTGTCTCTTTTCCTGCCGCAGCAGCAGCGGCAGGAAATGTGTGAGTAGAGGGGATATCAGGTCTAGAACATGGTCTCCTTGTTCAGCAGTGTGTGGTCCATGGAATTGCTTTGCCTCTTTCAACAGAAATATCAATATAAAAGTGATTTAAAAGTTTTTACAAAGCCAGCAATCTTGGCAGTACTGGGTGTGATGAAATCTGTGCCTTTAAGCCTAGTTGATGGGTGGAGTTAAGACCCGGAAAAGCAGGCCCAGGAGAGTTCTCTGCAGAAAAACTGTGCAGCCAGGAGTGAATGCTTCCTCATGTGTAAACAGAGGAACACAAGAAGACCCCACTGCGCAGTGAAGAGCCCCAAGCATTTTGTGCATAATGGGCCACTGTAACACTAGCCTGAGTATCTGTTCACCTATTGATATAATTTTAAGACTGTTATTTAAACCAAAGAAAATAATATCAAGTGAAAATAATATGAGTAACTTATTTTGATGTTATAAGAAGGAACATACAGATTAATTTAACTCTATAAATAATGTTATGAATATGCTTCCTTGCTGATATACCCTGATTTCAACAATTTTGAACTTGCTTTCTTTATAGCAAAAAGAAAATCACTGTGGCTCAGAAGACAGTTTTTTTGACAGAATGCAGAATATGTTGCATCAAAGAGAACCAGATTCTTTGGTATATCTTGAGACTTTTACTCAAAGAACAAAATCACCTTCTATACATCTGGTAGCAAACAAACTCGATACCTTAGAACCATGTACAGATGAAAGCCTGCTACAAACAGTTAGTACGTGAAATACATTGTACGTTGATGCTTGTCTGTGCAGTCTCTAGAGATAAAAAAGCATGCCCCCTTTTCCTGCCTGTTGGGTGCCCACATGTGGTACTTTCCAGATTAAGCTGCCCAAATAACAGAAGCCCTTTTGTTCTGTAAAATAGATTCACGTTTTATTCTGTAAACCGGATTAATGCTTTTGTTAAACTGTACCTGTACTTGGAAAGGGAGGAACCATCCCTTGGGGATAGACATTTGGGCGGGGTGAGGTATTTCATTTCTAAGGGCTGAAGATGCCCATGGGCAAATGGTGAGAAATTTTTTCTCTTGTGGGGAGGGGATCTGAGGGTTTGAATCCACATGCAGCAACAAAGTTCCTTTCCTTATTTTTCCAAACCTCCCTCACAGGGTCGTTGTGAAATAAGGAAGCAGAACCTTTCTTTCTTTCTCACAATACTAAAACTAGGGGGCATACATTGAAAATTCTGGGGGGAAGAATTAGGACTAATAAAAGGAAACATTTCTTCACACAATACATGATTGGTGTTTGGAATATGCTGCCACAGGAGGTGGTGATGGCCACTAACCTAGATAGCTTTAAAAGGGGCTTGGACAGATTTATAGAGGAGTATGTATGGCTACCAATCTTGATCCTCCTTGATCTGAGATTGCAAATGCCTTAGCAGACCAGCTGCTCAGGAGCAGTAGCAGCAGAAGGCCATTGCTTTCACATCCTGCATGTGAGCTTCCAAAGGCATCTGGTGGGCCACTGCGAGTGGCAGAGTGCTGGATTAGATGGACTCTGGTCTGATCCAGCAGGCTCTTTCTTATGTTCTTATGTTCTTAAATAATGGAATCATAAATCAAGTCTATATCTGAAAATAGAGGTTTTCTTCAGGTGTTTTTTATTCTGACTGTGAAATAAAAAGATCAGTTATCAAAATCAGGGGAAATATTCCACTATTTCAGGCTGTTCTTGGTCAACTTGGAAGTCATAATTAATGTTCAGTAGGAATCTGAATAAACCAAAATGAAGGACTTTTAAATCATATACCTTAAAATCAATGCCATGTATCCAGCTGTGGGACTAGAACTCCTATCTAGCCCTGCTCAGTTACGTTTAGGAAGACTTGTGGAGAAAAAGAATTCCAAAAATCAGGCTTTAAGAGAAAAGAGATATTTTTTACTATCTAGAACACAGGGTGATCTCTCTAAAAGAGAGTCACACACCACCAAAGACCTTCATCTTTTATAGATACAAAGAATACATATGTCATAATTCATAATCATACCCGTATGATCATATTTTTCCCACATATGCATTCATTTCTTTGCTTTAAAATCAAATTGACTTGTCTGATTCTTCTTACACAAAAGCTGCATGCCCCCCCCCCATAGGCAAAGGTGGCAATAAAACTGAATCCAGTGTATCTGGTTTCAAGTGGGACATTCCCCACTTCGTCTTCCAAAGATCCAGACACCCCCATTTTGTTCCTGGGGACAACATGGGAGGCAAAATGTGAACCTACCACAAACACTAAGTTTATTTTGGAAACTGCTGAGTTACGGTTCAAGGAACTGCAATATCAGGCAGAGTAGATAAGGCTGCATGAGGTATTTTTTACTAACAACGAAAGCAGGGAGTTCCAATGGATATTTTTGATGTCAGAAGATAATTATTTTTTGGTGAGACAGAATTATCTCACTTAAATAATATTTCCCTGCAGTACTTTCTCAAAACTCAATTGCAGTTCTTCTACCCCTCCCCCCCCCAAAAAAAGGAGAAAGAATGAGAGGGATTCTTGGCACCCCAGTGGCCTTCTCATATTTCTGTCTTTTCAGTTCCTGGTATAAAGAAAGCATTTTCTGCAAAAAAGCTTTAATGTTATTAATCTACTAGAGAAATGAAGTTTGCTTATGGAGCCAAAATGTAGAGCAATGTTAACTAATATAAACTGAAGGCAAAGATTAATATATCAGGAATTTTATTATATTGCAATAAACAATCATGCTTTGTGATGTTGGTTTTAAAAGCCATGATAGTGCAGGGTGGGTAAACAAGGAGAAATATTTGATTTCTGTCTCAGAACTGAAAAAGCTCTGGGTCATACCCAGTCAATGATGGTAGATAGCATGTTTTAAGATATAGTTTTTATTTTAATCCAAGACCAGTGCCCCCCATCCAGGTATGGAACCAAATAAAATTGAGGGGATCATCTTTCATTTACATACAAGTTACACTTATATATATAAAAAAACTTGACACATACCAGTAAAAAAAAAAACTTGACACATACTATTTTGAAGGGGATCATCTTACACTCAAAGTTGCCTTCCTCTTGGTTAAATTTAGTAAATGAAAGAAGGTATGTTACACACACAGCATACCTGATATGTGGAATTCATTGCTACTAGATATCAGCATTCAGAAAGGCATTTTAAGAGGTTTAAATGAACACAAGGAAAATAGGTGGTAATAATAGCTTTAAATGGCAACCAAATGAGTAACTTTCATTTTTCAGAGGCTATATATTGGACAACAAAGACTGGGCATGTCATTTAAGCCTGTTTCTGAACCTCTTTGGTGATTTATTGCTCCTTTCCCTCACAAAAAAAGGGGAAATTCACTGTTAATTTTTTGAATAGTCCAGTATTATTGACTAGTCAACAATATAAAGTTGTTCAGATTCTTATATTACCAGGAGGAAGGGTGCTTGCTGCAAATATTTGAGATATCAGAAATTCAGTTGATGGTTACCCATGGAAGAAGCCTCATAGCTGCACAGCTCCATTCCCCAGGCAGGAGATGAGAATGGTACAATCATAAAATCATTAAGGGCCTTCCATCACCATCAGAAAACATGCTTATTACAGAAGTCTTTTAAGTTTGTGATGCCTGGGATTTTATATAGTATTTTGGTTACTGCTCTTTATTGTATCTGAGGCCCATACAGAAAGGGTGTAGGATTGTAGGATTCTACACATAAAGGGTGCAGGATTGTAAAAAAAACCATTTTGGGGGGAACTTCGCACAGATCCTGCCCTGTATCATTTCCCCCAAACCAGTTTTTTTGAGAATTGCAATATTAGCAAGTCTTTTTCAAAAATCTTGGGTTGCAGCCGCTCACTGGTGAATGGCCAGGCAGGAAGTGCTTTATTTGCCTCCATTTCCCTTTTTAAAAATTTTGCAGCTTACATCTGTATAGCATGCAGGTGCAGATGGTCAGCATGGCTGTGGGGGTTCATTTGTGCATGCCTCCATAGCTACACATCGGTGGGAAGTAAATTTTAAAAAAGAGATGCATCTCTGTACCACAGTGTGACAGCAACCTGGATTGTTTCTGTGGGCTCCAATTGCTGCCTGCATAGATGCATGCTTTTTCAAATACACTATAAGCTATTAAAACTGTTGTCTCCTTGCCAAAGTGGGCTGAATGGCTTTGGGTCAGCTGAACTAGTGGAGTCACAACCAGAACAGCACCTGAAGGTCTGTTTTATGAATATACAACATAATTTTACTGAATCTGCAAATATAATATTATGAGGTCAAATAGGCTATTTGGCTTCATCTGGGAAAGAGAGCTTTAATTGTCTAAGATACTCAACTGGAGTAATAAGAAGGTCCCTCATGATAAGAAGATCCCTGATAAATAAGGGCACTGTGCTTTATTAACAGACTGTTTCCTTCACAAGTACCTTAAATTTCTTTCTAATTTTTCAGTTCTTATTAAAGTGGAGGCAGGAAGTACTGAAGTTGGTGGGAATTGTGGGGAATTGTGGGTAATCTCCCTGAAATGTGATCATCAGCACAGGGTGACCTGGTTTGTCTAGCCACTTCATATACCATGCTGTTAAATAATGAGCCTTGTGCATGTTTGGCTTTTCTGGAATTGACTTATTTCAACAAATTTGTAGGCATTAAGGGCTGTCTGGAAATAGTTCCAAGATCGTCCTTCTTCCCACCTTCTAATATTTTGCAGCTGAGGCAAAAACCTGGTGAGCAGGAAACTCAGAAGCAAAACATTACCAAATATGTCTACTCTCCTGCTTGCATCTTTTTATTTCCACAGGAAAAGCCACCAGACACTGGTGATGACAGACAGGCCAATAAAAAAGCAGCAGAGGTTATCGTCACTAAAAATGAAGAGAGCGAAAACCTGCCAAGGACTGTTTTCACAAAGATGAAGCCATTGTGGGTATCGCATGAACTTGCATAAGCAGGACAGTGTCCGCTAAAACAGTAAAAGGTGCTCTGTTTGGAAAGCATGACCTCCATTTGGGTTGTTCGTTCAATGTTCTGACCAGATTTTTCCTCTCTCTCTTTTTTTATCCTTTTTCTTTCCATCTTAGCAGCTTCTAACAGTCAGATATATGATCTATGAGTGCTGTGTTGTCTGATTAAGGTGGTTCAGATGGTTTTCTTGCAGGTTTAATGGGCTGCTTTTCCTTTCTAACTGTCTACATGTTACAAGGGCCACTATATACATAAGATTAATTTTTAAGTTTCTGTCGCTTCCAACCTAAATAAATTTAACTGTAATTGACTCACTACAAGCAGCTCTTACAACTAAGCATTCTGAAAGTGCTGAGATTGCTCTATTAGAGATCATTGTCCCACTGTTATTTCCTCCTAATCCCAATCCTTCTAATTATGGACTTGATCCAAAGAACTATCAGTAGAGCTCCTTTCTTTCTCCTCCCATTTCTGTCTGCACCATCCCCAAAAAAATTTCTGAGTGTC
Organism: Sphaerodactylus townsendi; assembly: GCF_021028975.2. Lineage (NCBI taxonomy): Eukaryota > Metazoa > Chordata > Lepidosauria > Squamata > Sphaerodactylidae > Sphaerodactylus > Sphaerodactylus townsendi. The sequence goes on from NC_059425.1 coordinate 109,735,491, forward strand.
AGAAGAACCTATGGGAACAGGGTGAGTTGCAGTGTCAGTAGAATACCCTCCAAAAGTCACAGGTTCCTCTTTACATGAAGAAATTGGTCCTAAAGGGGTACCTTTTGATACAACCTTATGACACCTCTGATTCACAAAGTATTTGATTATAATTATTTTATTTGCTTTCAGAATAAACTAGTAAGTTAAGTCAACATTTACAAGTGAGGACATTGTTTTTGTTTATTTTAGTTTTGCATTTATAGCCCACCTCTTCCCCCAAGGGAACCAAAAGTAGCTTACATCATTCTATTTTATTCTTACAGCAACCCTGTAACATAGATTAGACTGATTGGCCCAAGGTCACCGGCAGGCTTCTATGTTGAAATAAGGATTCATCCCTGGGTTTCCTAGATCCTAGTCCCACACTCAACCTACTGTACTCTGCCTTGCCCAAGACAAGGACCCTGAAGCCTTCCCCCTATTTTCAAACTTACTATTCTGCTTATGAATGTCCTTGGCAATGAAATGAGAAAACAGGGATGGTCACAGGATTCTGCTTCCTCTTCCTTTCAGGAATGTATATTTTGAAATGATTCCTGACTTCCACAAGATCTTAAGCCATTGCTATATTAATAATGTGCTTCAGAACCCTTGCAGTAGGCAAGTGGCAAGTCCACTGATGACCGTTTTATAAGTTAGACTGAAGGGATGCAAATATCTTGCTACTTCCCTCTCTTTCAACCTGAATTCTAAAGAATCTGAATTCAAAGCATCTTTGGGGGCAATGAGATGTCACTGCCTTAATAGAATGACTGTAATTCTTTTTCTGACTGCAAAAGCAATACTGCATAGGAAAAAGTTCCATATTTTCCAAACTATTTATGTTTGTGCACATAAAAGCAGAAATAGTTTGAGAAAAATATCAGAATGCTCTCAGATGGCTGTCAGTATGGGAGACTAGATCCAACTGTGCTGGTCAGTTCCAGTTCATTGCAGTTCTATGTAAAGCCACTTTTTAAAAAAATTATTCTTCTCATTTCTGTTTAGAAATCTGTTGAGTCAAAGGAGAGAAATAACCTGGGTGGATTGGGGGAGGTTTTTCAGAGTGTTCCTTTTAGGTATTGCCCTGCTTTGATGCTTTACTCTGGCACATGTCCAAGTAAAGCTTTGATTAAAAATAGCTAGAACTAAATATTTACCTCTCTCTACTAGACGAAACTCAGTATCAGCCTTCTAACTATGTAAATCCCAGGATTTACCAATGTTTGTCAGCTGTGAAATCTTCCAGAGGTTCAGTCTGATGAATGCTCCAGTGAATGAATGAGGCATACAGAGGCTACTTCCACATGGCAGGGATTCTCCACATTGCTTTTAATGTTGCTGTCAATGCAGAAGCAAGTGCATGAGAGACAGAGCTTCCACATGCACACTTTCCTCAATCATTTTTTCCAACTTCCTTTCCACACAGGCAGCACATTGACTCCACACTGACTCTCAGGAAAATGACCATCATGATGATCATGAGGAATGATAGCCCCTTTTATATTCTCTTCTTCACAAGCTCATTATAATTGTTCTATAAAGTTTTTAAATAAGTGGAAATAGATTATTGTACTGTTCCAGTGCAATACCAATTGCTTACATTTCAGGAAGATGTCAAAAAGTGGTGGTGGTGCTATGACAAAATGGTGGGGGAATTGAGCCCACGAGGAAAAATAGTGCCAATGTTGCTGGGACCTTTGCAGGGCAGAAAAATGCACACCATTACTTCCAGATGGGATCCTATGGCAACAGGACTACATTCTTTCCCAACAGTTCAGTGTAAAGCAGGTGAGAAAGAGCATATTGAAAACAAGGAAACCTGAAACAGAACTATTTTGATTTGATTTTAATTCATCTATAGCCCACATTTTTCAGTGACATAATATAAAACTCTCAGACACCAGAGAACTAAGCAGCAGGACTAGGCTTACATATTTAAACAACAAGGAGGAGGAGGAGGAGGAGGAGAAGAAGAAGAAGAAGAAGAAGAAGAAGAAGAAGAAGAAGAAGAAGAAGAAGAAGAAGAAGAAGAAGAAGAAGAAGAAGAAGAAGAAGAAGAAGAAGAAGAAGAAGAAGAAACAACTGTTAAGGGTTTGACAATTTAGGGTTGGAGATTCGGACAGTCCAAATCTGAATTTTTACCGAATCTGCACTGATTCGGACGGATTCGGACGAGCAGGGGCCGAATCTGAGCTGTCCGAATCCTAACAGATCCGAATCCATGGGATTCGGATCACCAGCCGAAATGCAAGTTTTTTATTTTTTTTAGGTTTTTTTCACGTTTCGAGCCTGCAGGGCGCATTTTTAAACATATCAGCACCAAAATTTCAGGGTATCATCAAGGAGACTGTCACAGTGATGAGTACCCTCCAAGCTCTGGTGTGGTAGATTCGGTTAAGGGGGGAGCCAAAGTTATGGACCCCCCCAAAGGGGCAAGGTCCCTATCTCCCATTCTTTCCAATGGGAACTAAGGGAGATGAGGGCTACCCTTTTTGAGGGTCCATAACTTTGGCCCAGCTGAACTAGAACTGCACCCAAACTTGGAGAGGTATCATCAGGGACAGTCTCCTGATGCATACACTGAGAAATATTGGTACCGATACATCTACAAATGCACCCCCCTGCGGAGGCACCCCCCAGAAATTTGCACAAAGATTCTTTGTTCTGGCAGTGACTTAGCTGCATTGCTGTCAATAGGGAATTTCTGATAGAGGGCTGTGGAGTGCACATTTTCATGAAGTAGAAGCCCACAGAAACTTTCAAGGGGTATCTTCAGGAGAGTCTCTGGATGATACCATCCAGGTTTGGGGGAACTTTGCTTAAGGGGGGCAGTGGGAGATGGGCCCTACCCTTTTTGGGTCCCATAGAATTAAACTCCCCTGAAGCAAAATTCCCAAACCTGGATGGTGTCATCCAGACTCTCCTGGCTTCTAAAGATACCCTGAAAGTTTTGTGACCATACCTTCAGAAATGGTGCACCTCACAGCCCTCTACCAGAAATTCCTCATTGACAACAATACGAAAATAGGAAAATCACTGCAGAACAAAGAATCTTGGGCAGAATTTCTGGGGGTGCCTGCAGGGGACTTACATTTTGAGATGTATCGGCACCTTTTAAGACATTATCAGGGTATCATCAGGTGACTGTCCTGATAATGTTGCCCACCAAGTTTGGTGCAGTTTGGTTGAGGAATATGGACCCCCAAACGGGGTGCAACTACCACCCATTGTTTCCAGTGGTAGCTGATAGGGGATGGGGGCTACACCTTTGAGAGTCCATAACTTTGGCTCCCCTGAACCAAACTGCACTGGGTCAAACTTTGGGGGTATCATCAGTGACAGTCTCCTGATGATACCCTGAAAGACTATTGTCACTCTAGCTTTAAAAATGCTGGTTCGCGTGTTTCACCGCTCACTCACTCCAGCAGGCTAAAGCTTCATGTGCCCAGGAGCGGTGAAACATGAGAAACCGGAATTTTTTAAAGCTAGTGGCACCAAATTTCAGGGGTATCATCAGGAGACTGTCCTGATGACACACACCAAGTTTGGTGCAATTAGATTCAGGGGGGCCAAAGTTATGGACCCTGAAAGGGGGCCCTCTATCCCCATTGTTTCCAATGAGGAGCTAAGGAGATGAAGGTGGCTACCTATTTTGAGGGTCCCATAACTTTGGCATTCCCCTAAACCAAACTGCACCAAGCTCTGAGGGAGTGTCATCAGGGACAGTCTCCTGATCGATACCCCCTGATGATTTTGGTGCTGATAATGTCTAAAAAATGCGCCCCTGCAGAGCATCTCCCAAAAATTTACTTGCTTCAAGATTCTTTTTTTCTTGGTAGTGACTGCAAAATTTGCATTGCTGTCAATGGGAATTTCTGAGGTGGAGGGCTGCCAGGGGTGCACATTTATCAAAGTACAGTCACAAAATGTTCAGCCTGGAATGTCTTCAGGAGAGTCTTTGGTTGAGCTACCCATCCAGGTTTGAGGAACTTTGCTTCATGGGGGGCAGTGGGAGATGGACCCTACACCCCATGGCCAACACATTGAACCCCTTGAAGCAACGGTCACTGGAAACCTGGATGGTGCCGAGTGAGAAGAGACTCTCCTGAAGACACCCTGAAAGTTTTGTGGGTTTACCATGAGAAATGTGCACTCCACAGCCCCCCTCCCCACAGAAATTTCCCATTGGCTGCAAATGGAGCCAGCCAGCCACTACAGGAAAAGAGCACAGAATCTGGGGAAATTTTTGGGTGATCTATGAGAGTGCAGTTTTTAGAGCTACTGTCACCAGAATTTCAGGGGTATCATACAAGTGATACTTGTCCCTATGATACTCCCTAAGTTTCAGGTGAAGTTTGGTTCAGGGGGGTCCAAAGTTATGGACCTTCAAAAGTGGCAGCCCCCATTTCCTGTTAGCTTCCATTGGAAACAATGGGGATGGGGGCACCCGCTTTTGAGGGAGTCAATAACTTTGCCCCTGAATCCAAACGCTGCACTATAATCCTTGGGAAGAATCATCAAGTTCCAGTCTCTAGATGATATCCTGAAAAGTTTAGTGCTGCTAGCTTTAAAATTGCACCCCCTGCAGGCCAAAACGTGTAAAAACACCAAAAATTCAAAAAAATAATAAAATGGACCCGAATTTTTCGGATTTACCCGAATTTTCGGGCATATCCGAATCGGCTATGATTTGGATTCGGGCATACAAATCATTTTATGCCCCAAAATACCCAAATCCTAATTTTACCGAATTTTTTTAGTATTGACCAACCCTATTTGACATGCAATGGTACTGAAAGTGCACATCAAAGTTGGGAGACATTGCACTCAAAAGAAGATACTTCAAAAACTAAAGTAGACTGCAAACTTATGTCTTATAAATATACTAGCAAGGAGCCCACGCTTCACTACGAGGAGTTCAGAAAAGCGGAATGCAGAAATGCAAATACTCCACCTGTAAGAAATGCAAGGCACTCCACCCGTGAGACGGTTGTGGCCAGTAATATCTTGGAGCGTCCTAATTAGGGCCTTGAAATCTCATGTGTGAGCCATGGTGCAGTCATGGTGCTGGGGTCCCACCATGAGGCTTCCTATCCTGTGATCACAGCATCTGTATGAAGTTGTTGAGTCACCCTGTAGCGGGTGCAGCAGAAGGAACGGGTTGCTATGCGTTGAGGAGCGTGGTGTTGGATAGTAGGGCACCCATGGTTCGGTACGTGTTGGTGAGCGCGGCGTCTCTGTGAATTTCAGGGTGACAGTCAGCATACTTCTGTACAGGGCAGTTGTGGACTGAGGGGTGACATGCAGAATATTTCCTCACAGCCTACCTGTGGAGTGACGGGGTGGGTTTTGCATATGTTGCAGCAGCTTCCTGGCGCTGTCTGTGTGTAATGCAATGGGTAAGTTTATTTATTTATTTATTTATTTATTTATTTATTTATTTATTTATTTATTTATTTATTTCGATTTATTATACCGCCCCATCCCCGTAGGGCTCTGGGCGGTGTACAATACAATGCACATATACAGATAAAAATGCACGTATACAAATAAAATAACTAAAACCATTAAAAAGCAGCGAGTAAAATAAAACTAGTAGAAAGATTAAAACTAACTTACGCGAAATGGCGTCCGACAGATCCATATATCTCCAAACCCTCTTTCAGGGGAAGATCAATAAAACCCCCAGATGGCAAAGGAGGCACTGATGCCAAAAAGGCCATGGGGCAAAACATCAACGGCTGGATCCTCCAAAGGCCTGGCATGGAACAACCTCCGTCTTACAGGCCCCCCCCCCAAGTGCGGAATTCAGTGTAAGGTCCGCCAGAGGCCCGGACAGCTGGTGGGAGAGCTGTTCCATTTCAGGCTGGGGCCAGAGCTGTAAAAGCCCATGGCCCGTGTGGAGGAACCAGCAACCGTATCATCGAGGGCCAGGGACCACCGAAGTAGATTGGCTTCTCCTTAGAGCGAAGAGGCCGTATAGGGACATGTGGGGCGATCGCGGGTCCCGAAGATCTGAAGGAGTCCCAAAGGTGGCGTAAAGCCTTAAAGGTCAGCACCAACACCTTGGAAGAGATGATTCTGAACTCTACTGGGAGCCAATGCAGCTGGGCGCAGTACAGGGCTGGATATATATGATCCCAGGTGGCACTCTTCCTGTGAAAGCAGGACGCCAATGGCTGCATTTTGGATTCCAGTTTTAACCTCCGAATCAGACGCTTAAGGGGAGGCCAGCGTAGAGCGAGGGATTTACAATAGTCTAGTCTGGAGATGACCGTTGCATGGGATCACCGTGGCCAGATGGAATTCTGGGAGAGAGAAGGGGGCCAGCCACCGGGCCATGAAGGTGGGAAGAAAGCAACCTGGGTTAGTATGGGCCACCTGGATCTCTCCGGTGATAGAGACGTAATCCAGGTGGACCCCCAGGTTGCGTCACCGTGGAGGGGTCGGTGCCAATGTGACCCCCTCCCACACCAGCGGACTGAAAGAGCATCCCCCTCTCCCCCTCACGGCCCAGCCAGAGGATCTCCGTCTTAAGATGGATTCAGTTTTGAAAACGCCTACTCTGTCGCGAAGCTTCAACCAGCGACCGCCTCCAAGAACAATGCTGTAGAGCTGCAGTAGGGCGGTGGCTGTTCCTCCATCAGCAGAATGAGCTGAGTGTCATCTGCATACTGATGACAAGACAGCCCAAAACTCCGTTAATTCAGCTTCGAGCAAGGGGTGGCGTAGCAGATGTTAAACAACAGCGGGGATAATAATGCCCCCTGGGGTACACCGCAATCAAAGCCGGGCACTTCCGGGAGAGCCTCATCCCTGCACCTCACTCTTGGCTGAAAGATCCGCCCGGAGAAAGCGAGAGCAATCCACTGGAAGGACGGTGCCTCGCGACTCCAGAGGCAGCCAGGCGGTGGGTCAAAAGTTGTCATGGTCGAAACCACATCAAACGCTTCACCCGGTAAGATCTAAAGTGGCAATACCAGCAGCGCCCGATCCGCCTTAGTCAAGCTGTATAATGGAAAAGTGTATCTGTGACTGGGCCGAGCGCAGAACAGTCTCCGTCATTCCATGCTCCACTTGCACTGGAAGAAGCGGACTGGAAGGGGTCGAAAGCCGCATGTGTCATCCAGGAAGCCTTGAAGCTACTCCAGCACCACTCTCTCAATTACCTTCCCCAGAAACGACAGATGATCTGGAAATGGGCGGTAATAGTGGCCAGGGATCCCTAGGATCTACGTAAGATGGTCTTTTTAAGAGTGGGTGGACCATCAGCCTCCTTCAACCCATCTGGGGAAAACTCCTTGCTCAAGGGGAGCATTGACGATACCTACCAGATAGGGCCGAAGTTCCGCCTGGCAGGCTTTCAGCAAGCCAAGACGGGAAACGGATCCAGAGGACAGGTGGTAGGTCTAACAGCAGCTAAGGTCCTTGGTCTACAGCGGCTCTCCATAGGAGTAGGGAAAACTGGGCCAAACACGGGCCAGAAGACGGGTAAGGGAGTCTCCAGTTCACTAATTGTAGCCAACGTGGGTGGGAGGTCATGGCGGAGCGACGCAACCTTATCCGCAAAGAAGCTCCAAGTAAATGCCTCACAGCTGATATCCAATTGAGAGTTTGATGACCTCTCTGACAAGGAGGTCAGTGACCGAATTATGCGAAACAATTGAGCTGGGTGAGAGCTAGCGGACGCGATGGAGGAGGAGAAGAAGACCCTCTTCGCTTCCTTCGTCGCCATCTCATAGGCTTTCATAAACGTCCTATAAGATGTTCGCGCAGCTTCGTCGTGAGATTTCCTCCACACTCGCTCTAGTTGATGTGTGTATGTAAGGCATGTTCTCCCTTTAGCAGTTTCAGCGGAAGGAACAGGTTCCTGTGTGCTGAGGAGCACGGTATTAGACAGGGCCCCTGTGATTCGCAACGTGTTGGTGATCACAGTGTCTGTATGAATTTGTTAAGTCACCCTGTAGCAGTTGCAGAAGAAGGAACAGGTTGCTGTGTGTGAAGGAGCGTTGTGTTGGATAGCAGGGCACCCATGGTTTGCTATGTGTTGGTGAGAGCGGTGTCTATATGAATGTCAGGGTGACAGGCAGCATACTTCTTTGCAGTGTGTTTGTGAACTGAGGGTGACATGCTGCATGTTTCCTCACAGCGTGCCTGTGGTGTGGCGGGGTGGGTTCTTTGCATGGCTTCCAGGCAGCTTTCAATTGTTCGTGTGTAATGCACCTGTAAGTTGGGTTGTGGTGTGTATAAGGCATCGCGACCAGTGGATCAAGCATGCCTGTTGTTTGGTGGGCAGTACCTACAGCTTGTCGATTTGGATAGTGGAGTTAGAGCAGCAACGTGGCCATCACTGAAAAGTCCTGTGACATGAAGCTGTATATGTAAACGCAGAATACCAATCACTGTTAGAGTGAGTGACTCATCAAAGGAACTGGGAAGCTGTTCCATTAGTGAGTATTCTCAGTGGGTTGTTCCATTCTGTTACCTGGGAGGCAGGAGGGAGAACCCTAGAAGGGACCCCTTCTTCCAGGAAACAATTCTGATTACCCCGGGACAGCCCTTTATAGGCTTTCTTTGCAGTTGTCCAGTTGGATCCTCAGCGTCCACTGGATGCTGCAAATCTAATGCATTTATAGTTTTTGTAATTAGTAGAGATAAATCCTCCCCTTAAAAAATCTGAGAATCTGTTCTATGTCCTCTGTGAGTCGATCATCTGTATCTGAAAATTGAGTTTCCTCCTGTAAGCATTCACCCTCACTTAGATCCTCAATACCCAAGGGACTGGGCTGAGAGAAGCTAAATGGTCCAGGATCTAATGGAACAGCTCCCTCTGCTGGCTGTTGTGGCCATTATCTGATATTCTGGGAAGGCTGAAGTGCTCAACTGTCACCCACGGAATGTTTGGGCAGATGGGCAGAGATTAATAGAAAAAATAGAAAATAGCTAATAACTCAAGTTGACTTCAATATTTTTGGAAATCCTTTCTTATTGAGCGCCTCGGGCACATGAGGAACCGGCGTGCCAAATTTCAAGTGCGTAGGTTCGGCGGTTTCTGAGTTCCATTGGTCAGTGAGTCAGTGAGTGGAATTCGCTTATATATATATATAAATATATATATCCTACACTGTTCCATTACACTACAGCTGTTTCTGTTTTGTGGGTTGTTTTAGGAGGGGGGGGCCCCTCCTGACTTGGAGGCAGCCCTGGTGGCCATTTCCTAAGTAAGATGGTAGCCAAATTTACAAGAAATGTACTATGAAATGGACAGTTGTTGATCTTATCTTTTTGCAGGTTCAAAAGGTTTTGCTCACATGAGAGAAGCTGTTGCAGTGGCACAGAGCAGGAGAGATGGTCCTGCATGTATGTTGATCCAAGGTCATTAAGGCTTTGTAGGTGACAACTAAAACCTTGAATTGAAACCATTTACTCATCAGTAATCCATGTGCGTGACATGGACATTCTATGCAGCAGCATTCTGTGCCAGCTGGAGACTGAAGTTTCAAAAAAGTACTCCAGTTTGGAAGCCAAGGGGGGAAAAAGCTCCATATATAATCAGCCAGAGTTTGACTGGATGCTATGAGGTATTGCTATGAGGTACTGGATTGTTCATTTTTGGCTGCAATCCAGTGTCACCTTTACATGTTATAGTTTGGGACAGGGAATTTCAAATTATGTTCCAGGGAATTCAGAAGTACCTTAACAATTTATCCATGAGAAGATCAGTAATGGTAGGCAAACATCCCTTAAAGTCAGCTCTCTGCAATTATCAGTCATCCCTGTAACGTGCAGAATCAAGCACATAACACAGTTCATGAAGAGCAATGGTAAGGTCCACAGATACATTTTTGGAAGGATTTTTTTGTGGGGGGGGGGGATTTCACATCCCTACTAAGGAAATGCAATTCAAATAAGGGAAGTACTCTCAATACTGTTTTTTCCTAGTCAATTCCTTGGGAATAAAACAGAGCAGATTCTAACCTTCAACCGCCTCTTCTGCTGGACGAAGATATTTCTGCCTACAGAAAGAGGGTTATTTTTAACAATACCTCCCTCTAACCACAGACATGATATTGCTCTTCCCTACATTGTTCTGGGGGCCCCACCAACTTCTGGGATAATGGGTGAACTGCAGGCTGCAGCAAGGCAGGGGATGTATGGAAAGGTTTGCTGATGCAGGTGCCTTCTAGTCTTGCTGTATAAGACCCATGCCATTATTTCTTGAGGTCCTGTGTCTGCTCATTTATGCAGGGATGAGAGAGTCTGTATTGTGAAGAAAAGATTGAAATAACATTGTCTGGAGTATAAGTGTGAGCCATTTCTAGTAATAAAATTGTAGTTTCACAGTTGCTTTTGCAAACTGTATTTTGCTCTGGATATTGGGAGAAGCCTTGCTGAACAAAAATGTTAAAAGTAAGAAAACATCTGCCTTTCCTTTCTTAAATTTAAGTTCAGTTTGTCCTGCTATTTAAATTTCTCACATGGATGTGTAACTGACACATCTTATTGCCATATATAGCAACAGTTGCTTTCTTCTAATCAAAGGCTCATTCCGCACATGCAGAATAATGCACTTTCAAACTGCTTTCAGTGCTCTTTGAAGCTGTGCAGAATAGCAAAATCCACTTGCAAACAGTTGTGAAAGTGGTTTGAAAACGCATTATTTTGCGTGTGCGGAAGGACCCTAAGTGAAGTTACTTATCCTGCCCCTTAGCAAACCATTCTGCCTATTGAACTAAGGGGAAGATTTTAGCTGACAGTTGTCTTTGCATTTTGAGGGCCAGGGCTGTGGCTGAGTTCTGGTAATGCTTCTGACCTTTTCATTGCCCCCATATTCACACTTTCAATGTTTCACTCTTTCTCTTCCACTGTTGGGCTCTGTCACTGCTTTGGGAAAGCCTCAGTGAATGTTTGATGCTTGAACTTGGATTTTACTGTCATCCATTTCCCACTCCAGACTCATAATATTTTTTCAGACACTGAACAATGGATTAGCTGTTCTTCCAAGTAGGTTTCCAGAAATAGGCTTTAGAGTTTTGCCATAAGTTTATCTTTCTTAGCATTCCAGCAAGTAGCAACCTTATAACTTGCATGCAAATAACTCTGGTAGGGTTTGTTTGTCTTACTTCTGAGGTTGATAGCATCACACATGATTCTCAGAGGGCAACAAAAGTGGCCAATCACGTCCAACTATGAGCACTGCTGCATGTATAGGAAATGAGGGCCGTAGCTTCAAACAAAACCATATAGAAACCCACAGTTTAAACATTTGGGCTAGGTTAGCGCATGATGATTAGTGCAGGTGTAGGACATATTGAGTAAAATGGTATGAACATAATTGGCATGGACAGGATTAGGCCATGAATGAACAATAAAGGTAAGAAGAGGAGTGATTAAAGTAATGCTTACAAACAGAAGTGTGTATAGTGATCTTCTTTTCCAGATACCCACATTCTGTGTTGCACATAAGCATTTTCTTCCTTGGTATTTGAGCAGATATAGCCAAAAAATAGTCCAAATTCTTTGTCACAGGAACAGAATGTCTATGCTGAGAATGGGTGGACATCAGCTGCAATAGCTTATAATTGGAACTGATTTTTTTTAAAAAAAATCCAGAATTTCCCCAGTTTTTGGCAGAGCGATGTTGTTAGGGCTTTCCTCCCTCTGGTATGGTAATTTCTCTCTGTGTGTGTTTAAAAAAAAACCTTATATGACTAATTAGAAGAAACTAACATCTTTCTGTTGGGAAGGATCTTTGGTAAAATTCTCAGTGTGGTAGTCAAAGCTTTCTGAGCTGCGCCTGATCCAGTACACATTCATGTACACTAGGATATATCATGCTGTGCAATTCACACACATTGTTTTGTGGAGTTGTCAGTATGGCTGAGAAAATCATCATTACGGGTCCCACTTCTTACAGTAAAATCCACTTTCAGAACATATGAAGATGCCTTATATCCAGTCAATCAATAAAATAAATTAAATATATGCAGCAGCTGGGAGAGCATTAAGAATATGCTTGTGGAACTGTTACAGTTACGATGTAAATAAATAACCATGAGTTTATTCTCAAAGCTTAGATTTTCCTACAGGAGAGTAGAGAAAGAAGTCTAATGAACTAGTTATCTTTTCTCTGCAGTATCAGATCCTTTTAAGCTTCAGTGCTTTTCCTTTCCTAGTTGTAATTGTTATTATTGTATTGGTGTGCTTTAAAGACTGTTTCTTTCTGGATGTGTTTTAGAAATGAAATAAAGACTTTGGCCGTTTCCGCACGGGCCAGTAGCGACGCTGCATGACGCCGCAAATTGGGCGCACGCATCCCAAAAGCGCTTCATACAGAGAGGCGGAGGTGCGGGCGTCGGCAGCCCCGGAGAAATGTGACGGTTCGCACGGGAAGCGCTTGCGGAAGCGGCGCCTCGACAAGTTGCGCTCGCGCACTTGCGAAGTTTGCAGGTCCGACGCTTAATTTGTGACGCATAGCCCAGTATGCTGTTCGCATCGAAAGCGGCGCTTCGACGCGCCAAGCATGGGGAAAAAGAGTGGGTTTTAAGCGCTGAATACACCGCCTTCGCTTCGGCTTAGCGCTGACAAGGCGCTGACTAAGCACTACCAAGCATAACGCTCTCAGCTTCTGACGCTTCTTCATGACGACGGCCATATTTCCAGCCTGGGCACGGAAACGGCCATATATTTTAAAAAAGAACATACTAATGGGACAAAGGTCGCAAAGGTTTCCTTATCATTGACCTGTCAGAGTTGTGCAGACTGCTTTTCTGATGAATGCAAAAGCATGAGCAAATTAAACTAATATAGAACATTCCAAAATATATTGCAAGCTGTCCATTACTATCAAATGTTGACATTAGCTGCATGTCAGCTGTCACATAATGTTAAATCCTGACTTCTAAATATTAGATACTGTCCCCAGCATTTAAAAAAAACTAATACCATCTGCACCAGTTCTATTAATCTGTTTTAGCCTGCACTCATTAGACCTTGATAGCCAAGCAGGTTCATCTAGAGTCAATACTTGGATGACAGACCACCAAGGAAAACAGGGGTTGCTGCTCAAAGGAAGGCAATGGCAAAATACCTCTCCTCTTCTCTTGCCTTGAACCCCTCCATGAGTAGTAACCATGAATTGGTTCTTCATTGTTCTTCTATAGCATCTGCATGTATGTCTAACAGTGATCAGGACTACAATGTATGTCTGAAGGGAGGATTTAACTCCCCCCCCCCCATATAAGACAATACATTTTGCTGGTATTTTTTATTCTTCTACAGCTAATAATAATACTGGTATGGTCAATTACTGTCAGCAGATCCACAAAGCAGAGACACCCCCCTCCCATTCATATTCCATAACCTCAAACTGAATCAGAAGTCCACTCAGCTGCTGCTTTCCTTTTAAAAGCCATCAGGGAGTTCTAGCCTAGTGTGGCCTTTAGTTTCCAACTATTTACTTCAGTTTCCAACTAACTGACTATTTGTGTGTTGGTGCCAGGGGAGAACTGACACTCAACCTTGTAGGGTTGTAAATCAACCTACTCGTCAGTAGCACTGGGGAACCGCAATGCCTCCCCCTCTTACTTCTGTAGGACTGCTGACACGTTACTAACAAACCAGCAAAACAAGGATCTTTTTTCTATTTCAAGCACATATTTCACTCTGATGGAGAAAGGGTGTTCTAATACATTTAGTTACACCCATATCATGTATAAAGGCCAGAGTTCCTGTCCTTTGCTATTTTCTTCCTTACAAGATTCATGGGAGTTTGAAATAGCTGTAAACATGTTTCTCAGTTTGCATTACTGTCATTCACAGATAAGCTAAAACAAAATAATAGATATGTGTTGGGTGAGCGGGATTTTTTTAATATATCTCCTGTCTTCCATCAACTTCAGAATAGTAACATAAGAGATACTAATAATATTAATTCTTCTGTCTTAGTGTCATTTCCTGAAGGGTAAATAACATCACAAGCCATAGTGTTTTCTCTCTCTCCAGGTAGTATTCTCAGGCAAAAAAATTAATGAGTTTTAGGCAAAATATTATTAATTTTAATCATCAATATAGTAAAAAGCAGGTTGCACTAAATGGCTTCTCCTTTATTTATAGTCTGGTTATGGGTTGTAATCAACAACAACCAGAAGATCCACATCTGTTTTATACTAATGTAAACCTCAGTGACATTTTGGCTAAATACTTATTAGCTAAGGCAAAAACGATCCTGCTGCAACATATTTCTGTAAACTCCAAAGTGCAAACAATGATTTCATTGATATCACAATCACTTGCCAATAGCAGTGGAGTCATTCATAAGCACAAGCAGAAAACTTCACCCCTATGAAAAGTTCATTGAATTCAACCAAATTGCCTCAGGGAGTCTTCATCACCTGATAAAGAAGACAAGTACTCATATGGGCTGCAGTGTATATTGGCCTTCCTAGCTTTCCTTAATGGGAAGTGCTAGGATTCAGCTTCTATTTTCTACTTCCAGTTCAGTTTGACTCTTGCCAGCGGACACTTCAGTTCAAGATTTCTGAAGTTACCTGTTGGCTATGTACTATACTATATATGTACTATATATATAGTATTTCCCGAACTACCTTAATATGCTTGTGGTTTTGATGGGTTCAGAGAAGGGCAACAGAGATGGTTGAGTGTCTAGAAAACAAGGCCTATGAAGAAAGGCTGAAGCAAGTTGTTATGTTCAGCCAGTACAGAGCTGAGCAGTAATTTGTCAAGTTTTAATGCCAAATAGTAATGTTCAGTTCATTTTATTTCTATATAAAATCAGATGCATCAGTTATTATTATTATTATTATTATTATTTATTATATTTATAAACCGCCCTCCCCCTTAAAAATGCAGTACAGTATTCGGATCAACAAATGAGTTTGATTATATCTTTATGAATACTAATGTGTAAATAGAAATGTATTTTAAATAGATCCATCTTTAATACAGGCAGATTTCACTTTCCCTAATATGCATTATGTCTCCAGGTCTTAATAGCAGTGGTGTATCTGGCTGGGGACGGGGGTACCCCTTGTCCCCAGGCGCCACTAATCTGGTCATTTGGGGGGCACAAAATTGGTCCCCCACATGACTATGTCCAGTGCGAAGATGACAAGGCAGCAGAAAGTCCTGCTGCTTCGTTGTCTTCGGGCTCCCTCGGCCCCACCCACATCATTATCTATGTGGGCAGGGTTGAGTATGCCCAAAGATGCCACCCCCACCCCCATCCCCTCCCTCTGGCTCCTGGGAGCCAGCAGCCCAGCTTCTGCCCTCCTTTCTGGGGAGAGCAGAAGAGACTGCTGTCCTCCATCCTCTGAGAGGTGCTTTTATCATCACTGAGGCCGGGGCAGGGCTTGGGGGCATGGCCACCCCTGGCCTCAGAGTCCCTTATCTGACTTTCTCAATATGGCTTGTCACTGGTTGTCTCAGGGGGCTTCAGCCCCCTATGCCAAATCCTGGGGTCTCAAGCCCCTGAGCCCCCCCCCCCAAATTTTGTCTATGGGTTATGGATTTTAAAGATTAATTTACAAAAGAATAATGAGTCCATCTTTGCAATCATTCAGCAGCAGATATAGGTGCTTTCTGATAACCATATTACTGTCTACTGTTCAATACTGTATTCTGAAATGCCATTGAAATCAGTGGAGCTGATATGAATTACAGTCGTGCTTAAGTACAAGAAAAGATTGCTTCTGGATTGGAATATTTCCTTCACAAATGTAGGAGGAGGCAATGTGGGCTTTTGTTCTGTTTAGCATAACTGTTTAGCATAGCATAACTTAAGGGTGACAGTGGGCAATCCCAGCTTCTGATAATCCTATGGAGAATGAAACATTTGGGTTTAAGTGAATTTTCATAGCAATGGCACTAGCTAGGCCAGGGGTCTGCAACCTGCGGCTCTCCAGATGTTCATGAACTACAATTCCCATCAGCCCCTGTCAGCATGGCCAATTGATCATGCTGGCAGGGTCTGATGGGAATTGTAGTTCATGAACATCTGGAGAGCTGCAGGTTGCAGACCCCTGCACTAGGCTATATTCCTTTTCCTTTGCTACTCAATTTGCAATGAATTTCCTTAGTTAATAGTCCTGGATGGTTCTTAACGTCCCATCAGTGTTTTTATTTTTAAATTTATTTTCGCTGCCTTATGGTCACTTTCCAGTTGCAATATTTCATTTTGATGCTAAAATGATAGACAGGTTTTAATTAGTTGGAGTTTGGTTGCCAAGGAGGCCTGTTTATTTAAGCCAAATAAGAGAACCTACTTTGAAATCCAAATTCATCCATAAAGGGCAGCTTTATACTTGGGAGGGGCAATATAGTTTTTATCACCCTGGTCATCATTAACATAGTTCAGACAGGTTCTGTTGGAAGGAATCTTACAATAACATTCATTTCTTGAGCCCCAATATAGGTTCTCTGTTGTCAGTCTGCCAGACAAATTAAATCTCTCTCGTGAAAGCACAGTAAATAGTTGGCAAAGGTCTCCAAGCACTTTTTCTGGAGTCGCAGATGTGTTGCTGTAATAATACCTATATTTTTAGTATATTGCCTTTGGCATTTTGCATTCTGAGTGCCAGTAACAAAAATAATAACAAATCAAGCTTGTTTTTACAATTGAGAACAGTCCCGTGTTCTATTCACATGGCTTCAGCAAGAGGTGGTACTGATTAACCTTTACCTTTCTTAATGATAGTGAAGGTCAAAGTGGGAACTAAGAAACACCTCAGTGGTAGACAGCATTCTGTTTCCCTAAATACATATCCAGAGAACAACCTTCTATCTCGAAAATATTTGAAATGCATTCTAACATATCCTAGTTAAATCTGGTCACCCAAGATTACTAAGGAGTTCAAAATTACAGCAAAGCAGGCATGCATCATTTCACAAGAGACACTCAAAAACTCCCAGTTCTAGGTGGTAAATAAATTTCAGTAGCTTTTACCCATGATTTGACATGATGTCTTTGAAGGCAGTGGCAAGTGTTCCCCATGGAAAGTCATGGTAGCAGGTTGATTCTGAACATTATGCAGGTACATACAAGCCTAGCTAAATGAAACTGGAGATGAGAATCTAAGCACATGTATTTGAAACTTGTTTTATGGTAAAGGACAGAGTTCACACACACACACACACACACACACACATTGGGGTTTCTTTGATTTTCCTCATCTTAGAAATACAAAAGCAACAGCAGTTTTAAGTTTTTTAAAAAAAATTACACTAAAATATCAAAAAATCGTGAGAACAAACTATCAAGTTCTCCAAAACTTTTTATCAAGCTGGCTGTAGGAGCTACTGGTGAATCTTGAATTCTGCTTTGCACCTACTAGATGATCTATTTAAGTTTACAAAACTTCCTGTTCTCCATTCTAAGAAAGCAACAAACTACTCTGAAGCAACTTTTTCTCTCTACCTCATGTTTTCTTTTGTGCCTATCATCTAGCACATTAAGTGTCTTGAGAACTCAGACACACACTACCTTTTGTTGATATTTTGGTTGGCACTGATAAAAATATGTTTTTTTCCTATGGACTAGGGGGGAAAAGAGATGCAACAGATTAGGACAAACAGCAGAGAAAATTGTATTTTTGGAACAAGGAAGTACATATTTTCAGCATCCAGTTCTTCTTCTATTATTGTTGTTGTTGTTGTTGCTGTTACTTCAATTTGGTATACCGCCCCATCCCCGGAGGGCTCTGGGCGGAGTACAACATCAACATAAAATACAATAACAAGAGGGGTGAGTAAATAACAACCAATAAATTCCTAACATTAAGAACTCAGCCCTATAAACTCTAACCGCCATTGCTGTCCTGGGAAGGGGCAGCATGTGGCCAAGCGGCTCCTTTCCCGAGACTTGTCTGGGCCCCAGTGCGCAGGTGCAGGAGGCTTGGAACTGATGTCAGGGGATTCCCTGACATCAGGTGGGGTGGAACTGGCTGGGACCTACTTAAGGCTGGGGCCGATGCCCGCCCAGCCAGTCTCTCCATATCCCCGGATGCTTTCCCACCCTCCTCTCCCTTTCTGTAAACTGTCTTTGTGTAATTTTGTCATAGGCTTGGCAGGTTGTGCATAGTGGACTGATCTGTAGGTGGGTGAGCGAGTGAGATACCCACTTTTGATGGAACCTCCATAAGAGGTTTGGGGTGGAGCAAACCAATTGGGTAGGGTGCCCAGACTATGGCTTGCACCCCTAGCAGCAAAAGGGAAGCTCCAGGTAGTGGCCCACCGCTCATCTGGTTTCCCATCGCTGCTCCAGTGTGTTGAGGTTTTTTCCTCAGCAGACGGGCTTGAGGGAAATTATATTTTGCTGGGGGACAGCACTTGGACTGCCCAGCACACAGATCAGACCCCCATGTTGCGCCTTATGTTTCTGCTTACATTGAGTCAATATGTTCAATAAAAGGCTATGGCCAATGTGTTTTACCATACAGAATGTGTAGTTGTCTTCTTGGCTGTTATACAATGGGCTGCCAGTTCCTTCACTCGGGCAGCAAATTCCAGCTTTAAAAGGGATGCTTTGAAATGTATGCTGAATGTAGTCCTTCTACTTGTCAGTATTTGAACAAGTGAATAGCACTGTTCCAGGACTATGGTTTAAGTAATTGTGATGTTATAATAATCTTGAATACTCTCTAATATGTTATAATAATGAATAGTCTTCACTAACTGTGATCAATGCCTGCTTTACTATTTGTACACATAATTCTGCTGGTTTATTGGATTCTTTGTAATATGAAATGCAACTATCTAAGGAAGTGTCCACTTTCTGAAAATCTACAGAAGGTCTGAAAATCAATGAGGGTCATTGTTACAAATAAACTTGGCATGATCACTCTGCTTGGAAAATATTGCTTTTTTGCTTATTGTACTGCTGAACTGAACATTTCAAAATTATATTTATTTTACTTACCTAAAATATTTATATCCCACTTTTATCCATTCAACAGGACTCCAAATGCCTTACATAAATTTAAAAGAGTCATTTTCCCTCAGAAACTTAGCCTGATACAGTTTCAGTCTCATCTCAGAGCATTAACTGTGCTTTGTTACAAAGGACAGATTCTGAGAATGGAAAGCCTGCTCCTTTGAGAGCACAAACACCATCTCCACATTATTTCTTTAGACTGGTCTTGCCTCATTTTACATTTTCTGCTAGTTTGCCATATAGTTGCCAACTTTCCGTTGAGAAATTCCTGGAGATTTGGAGCTGGTGTCTGAGGATGGCGGAGTTTGGGAAGAGCTCAGAAGGGATGTGATTATGTACTTTGAAGCTACCATTTCTGCTAGGGACATCAGATATCATTCCAGTAATGTTCATTTGTAAGTGTAGTTAAATGCCAGCATATTATGTGAAATACCTTTTTTAGGTTTTCCCATCATTTTTGTCATTGTGAAAAATTGTTTGAGAGTATGTCAGTTACAAATGGTTTTCCCAGCCTCCTTTGTTACTTTAAAGTTGTATTTTGCAGTTTAAGATCGAGTACTACAGTCCTGATTGCACATTAATTGTTTCTCAAGGATTTTTTTTTGGATTTGTAGCTTGTTTCTTGTAGTCGTACCCACGAGGTCCCAGGGAAGAGACGACACGCGGAGATTTCATCTGGTGGAGAGAGCCAGCGAGCAGGAAGTGCGGGATCCCGTGATCCTGGCAACTCTGCCGTGCGCAGCCTCTACACCTTTATTAGGGTTTCTAAATCGGGGTGTGTGCAAAGGGGCCGGGCAGGTGGGAGAAACTGGGAGAGCTGGGAGAGGAGATCATCATGTGATGCATGATCTCATCCCGGGCCTGCTACGTCGCGGGAGGAAGCATCCATGTCTGGGTCTAATCTTCACTTACCTGGAGGGCAGGAGCCCTTTGTCCTTTTGTATGGGACACCTGGTGACCGGGGCGAGTCAGTGCCAGTTGCCCATGACCCAAGTGGACTCATGTGGGGAGCGCAGGGCTGGGGAGCGTGCAGGGCGCCTCGGAAGGCCGTGAGGCCGGCACCCGGCATGCCTGGCGCTCCTTCTATGGAATTCTGCCGGGTTCGCTGGGCTCACCCCTACATCTCCGCTTCTTTATATTTTAGGAAGGAGGCTGAATCAGTTGGGGCAATTTAGGGGGATGTTTGCCTCCCTTGTGGACTTGGCTCTGCTTTCGGGTTGAGCTGTTTGGTGCAAGGTACGGAGGACCTGGTTGTGTCGTAGGGGAAAGTCATGGGTTTCTTTACAAAATGTTACAGGCAAAGGCATACACACTGAACAAGCAAGTAAGATCCAACAACAAAGCATGCAATCAAACCAATGAAGAACTGTACAATAGTATTCAACCATCTCCTCCAGCAGCTAGCCCCAAAGGGCTGACCCACCAGTGAGGCAACACATCAGATTTCAGGGATTAGGATATAACATCTTGTAACCTACTTAACTTTCATATGAATCAAATGGGAATTATCAGAGAGATTAAAACAAATACATATTATGTACATTCTCAAACCTTGGTGGGATGCAGTAATAACAAATAATCAATAAAGGTACCATTATTCAAAGTCAGCTGACGGTTCTTGTTGTTCGAGGCCAGAGTACTCCTAGAGGGTGGAGGTGGAATTAATGGACTTCATGAAGGGCACAGGCCAGCTGCCAATAGTCTTGAAGGGCTATAGGTGGCTTAGGTCCGGGACTCTACCCAGGGAGGTCATGAGGGAAACATACTCGGGCTTCGAAAGAGGCCACCAAGCACAAGCCCGCAGGGTACGAGGGAAAGAGCAGAGCGGCTAGATGGCGCTTGGGCTCCCGGGCGGAGCCTGAGGTGCAGGACGATGGGTAAGAGACGGGCTAAGGCAACAAAGAGTTCCGCAGAAAGGCGAGCTGAAATGTAGTTGAAGGTTCTCTCCCCGCAAGTCCAGAACCAGCCTTTAGGGGAGGGAGGATGTTCTATATATGGGGAATGTCCCTCACATGCTAGTAGTTCCAGTTGGCCGAGCTGGTGACTGGGCTCGGCCAGCTCTGTCCCACTTAATGCTAGCAACAGCGTTGGACCTCATTGGCTAATTTGGGTGATGAGAGAGAGAGCGCCGGGCGTGGGGAGGGGTTTGGGCAATGGGTCCCAGTCGGCGCCATGGAGTACCGGATAGACGAGGCGCTCATGAAAGGGCTCCAGGCCGGACTCTTCCAGGAAATCTCCAGGGCTTTGCAGACAGGGGAGCAGGAGCTAGCAAGCTTCCCACCGGAGATACCGGCCTGCAGAAGGATTTCGAGATAAGCTGGCAGCCGTGGCAAACCGGCCCTAAGGATGTTGACTCCTGGCTGGATCTCCCAAAAGGGGTGACCGAAAGGCCACCGCAAGAGGCAGTAGAGCAGGCAGATGATGGTGACTGGCGGAGTTTGCAGGATGATCGCAGTGATGGCAGGCGCAGGAGACCCTCGGGTGTCTCGGGCAGCCTTGCCACTGCAGCAGCCTCGAGCCTGGCCGGGTCGCTAGCTCCTTGACGCCTCCCCCCAAGTCATCTGGGTCCCTGCTGCTCCCCATGCTGGGCGGCGTCTCTGGCTGGGCCGCTGGACTGGATCTTCCAGGGAGATCCGCCCATCTCTGGATCGGGTTGGTTTCCTTCTGGGTGCCATCTCCAAGGGCTGCCGGACATGGCGGAGCTGGAATCCACTGGGAACCTGTAGAGGGATTGGAAGCACAACCTTCCCCAGGCTATAAGTGAGGGGCCGGGCCCCTGCCAAGCTTGGTCTTGGCTCCAGGTGGGAGGGGTCCGAGAGCAGGATTTGAATTTGGTTCACCCCCAATTTGGGTTTCTCTCAATTCTGTAGGGCAGGCTATGCCATGGAGGCCCCAATCTACTCCCCTCTTAGCTCTGTTTGGACATGGGACAGGGGGTACTATGGGCAGACAACTCCTATGGAGAGTTGGCTCAAAGACGCTATCAGGATGCATCATCAGAGCGATGGTCCGAGCCCCCAAAGAGAGGGAGGCGAAAGTGGACCTTCAAGGGATTGTGGGTAATGGGATATCTAATCTAGTAGAACAAAGGGACTTTGGAGGCTACAGGGGATGCGCCAGAATTGCAAGACAATCGCGACATTTGGGAGTTGGTCTTTGGGACAAAGGGATCGGGGAGGTTCCACCCTGGGGCAGCTATACTTACCGTGGGATCGTAGGGGTTTGAGGCAGACATGGCGCTCAGAATTTTGGACCAATTTGAGCATCTTGGGAATAGCCACCACCAAAACCACCTCTCTTATATGTTTCTGCTAAGCTTCTGGCCTTTAACACATGATATTGTGAGCTGTGGCTGCATGGATAAGACGCCTCAAGCACTGAGGCGCACTACAACCCAAACGTGGGTTGTGAGTAGGTGCAGATGCATGTGGCCTCCCCATCCTCTGTGGGCCCAGTCCAGAAAAAAGGCAGTACCCAGGACGGGCCCAGATTTTTAATCCAGGGAGGGCCAGCCAATTGGCCCTCCCACCTTGCTGGTTGGAAAAATAGAACAAAGTGAGAGAGAAAGGGTGTTCCAGAGCGAGGGCTCTGGGTAGAGGTGGAAACACAGCCAGAGCTGGGGTTAGGGATCTCAACGCTGTTATCTGTTCTCTGGGTAGGGCGGCCATGGCGGGAGTGGATTTATCCATCCCAGACTAGGAGTCGTCTCTACTCTTGACCTGCAAGTGAGATCCTCTCCCCCCCATAAGTTAACATGTATATCCAAACCCATTGGCTGGACCGCGGAGCTGCCAGCTTCCAGCTCCTGATCATATGCACTGTGAGCAGCGGGTGCCCGCTCAAGCGGCTCCAGCCCCCCCCACCCCACAGATGCTCGGCAAGCCTCTGTTGGGCTACTGATCAGGCCACCTCGCTGCTCTGATGACGGTTATTGCCAAGGCCGGGTGGGGTCCACAAGTCCCTTTGAATGGACACCCTCTAAAGTGAGCCCAGGTATAGCGGGAGCTGCTGAGCATAAGTCGCACCGCCGCTTACGGCAGGGCCGGGCTGTGCCCCGGCTGGCAATTTGGGCTCGGGCCTTTATTGAATCGGGCGGCAGGTGGTGCATGTGGGGTAGAGGACTAGCCAGCGCAGCTGGTTCCACCTGGGCAACTCCTGTGGGATGCTCTGTCCACACCTGAATGCAACGTGGCTCCTTGTGTGTGGGGAGTCAATGACTCCTAGAACGCATAAACAGTCCTCTGCTTCAGCGGAGGTCGGGGCGGGGCGATCAACCCGGACGCCTCTGGGGGGGGATGGGATCACGGTAATTGGGTCGGC
Organism: Sphaerodactylus townsendi; assembly: GCF_021028975.2. Lineage (NCBI taxonomy): Eukaryota > Metazoa > Chordata > Lepidosauria > Squamata > Sphaerodactylidae > Sphaerodactylus > Sphaerodactylus townsendi. The sequence continues at coordinate 109,758,784 of NC_059425.1, forward strand.
ACAACGAGGGATCTCATTGGGAAACTTGAGGGAGCAGGTCAGTGAGAGAGGGAGATACCTCGGCTGGGAGGAGGTGGCTTGGGTTCGGGCCTTGGTCTCGGGCTGATTTAGTATTCTCCTCCTCTTGGTCCCACAGGAGAGGCCCGGGTAAGAGTTCCCCGCATCGGCACCCCTCGCTTCCAGTGGGAAGCCCCTCCCGCACCGGGGCATTTGGTCCGGACTCTGGGGGGCCTTTGCCCCAGAGGAGAAACCCCTCCGCTTGTGGCCAGGAAGCCTCTAAATCGGCTACCTTACAACCCCTCCGAAGTGTCCCCGCCGCAGCTGGAAGCACCTGGCCTTGGGGCTGTCCCCGGGTGGTGGAGAGTGCTGCTAGGGAGGCTGGTCTGATGGGCGGAAGACTGGAGCATCCCGGCAAGCCTTAAGCGTGGTCGTGGCCAGCTCGGGTTCTTCCCTGCCCGGATCGCCTTCCAAGGCACTCCAGCGAGGCGCTCTCTCTATGCAGGGCGCATGAGGAGCCTCGTGTTGGCCAAGGCCGCTGTCGACTTGCCTTTGCAGGGCCTCCTGGAGCCTGTTCAGGAATTCAGCGTAAGGCTCCTGAGGCTTCTGCCTAATGCTGTGCAAGCTCTGGGTTGGCTGTCCCGCAGCTGGCACTTCCAAACGCCTCTTGTAGGCGAAACAGAGTAACCTGTATATTCCCGCAGGACGATCTGGCGCCGGAAGGGAAGGGCCTTTCGCGAGCCATAGAGCCGCGCTGGCAGTATAGGCCGCCAGAGGCTGCCCTGCTTATGGATTGCTGGCAGTATTCCGCTTCCCAAAACAACAAATCTCGCGAGGGTCTGCGAGCATGTGGTGCGTGAGCCTAGTCCTCCGAACCATTACTGATTCCGGCATGACGGCTTCCAGCATGCCTGCAGCTGGTGATCCCCATCATTCCCGCATCGCCTTGGCGGAGCCCAGTGAGAACGCTATAGCCTATGGGCTTATTACTCAACCACTCCGGTTGGACGGCGTCCTCCCCCACGGTCAGTGTGTAGTGGGCTGGGCAGATCGCAAGGAGGTCGGTATCGCCTTCCTCCGTCAGGGTTTCCTTCCCGCAGATCGCGGGTAATACGCTTCTGCTAGAGTTTTGAAACTTGCCCAATACGCGGCATTGACGGAGGTGCTGTGGCTTCAGAAACGGAGAGGGGAAGCGAGCAGAAGGCGGGCAGAGGAGAGGCGGTGGCCGAGCACGAAAGGGAGAGTTTGAACGAGAAGGAGCAGCCCGTTTAGTGGATAGAGAAAAGTTCCGCCTGAAATTGTAGGTGAAAGATCAAAGGGAGGAGGATCCATGGCAGCGACACCATGGACCTGGTAGGCTGATGTGCATGGCTATAACACTGTCTCCACTGCCAGTAGCAGCTGGCGATCGGGCGCTACGAGGTCCCTGCAGCAGAGGCGCCTGGCTGCCTTTCCCAGTCCCAGATTGAAATGTCCTCTTCTGGGTACCCAATGGACATTGCCTATCAACTTCCTCAACCAATTCGCGGTAGCCCCTCTCACGGAGACCCTGCCGCTTCACAGCGCTTCTAGTTTGGTTAACGGTTTGCCAAAGCCGCGGTTTCTTTGCTTCATGCTACCGTGGTTCACTCAGACGAGGTCTGAGAACGCAGGATCCCGGCGCGCCACTCCAGCGATGGTCGCACCAGGGGTGGGTCCCCTTACGCCTAACGAAGCGATTTACTGCACGCGGCAGCTCTTCCCAGGCGCTGTAAGCCGGCGAGGTCTGAGATTCTGTTTGCACCAGCCAGTCGCACTCCACGGTGGGTCCCAGGGAAGAGACGGCACGCTGGAGATTTCATCTGGTGGTGGAGAGAGCCAGCAGTAGGAAGTGCTGGGATCCCGTGATCCTGGTAACTTGTTGTGTGCTCGCCTCTCACACCTTTTATTAGGGTTTCAAACGGGGTAAAGGGTCGGGTGGGAGAACCAGAGATGGAGAGCGTGGGAGATCATCATGTGATGCATGATCTCATCGGGCTGCTACGCAAGGGAGGAAGCATCCCACAGGTTCGGGTCTAATTCACCTGAGGGCAGGCTCTTTTGTCCTTTTGTATGGGGACACTCAGACCATGAAGTCAGGCAGTTCAAGGACCCGTGGACTCATGGGGGAGCTGGGATTGGGGAGAGCGTGAAGGCCTGAAGGTCAGAGGCCGCACTGCATGCCTGGCGCCTCCTTCTATGGTTGTTCTAAGCTGGTTCAAGTGGGCTCACCCCTACATCTAACATTATGGGTAAGCATACATATTAATGAAATTTCTTGGCATCCAGAAACAATAGAGAAGAATTGATACATTGATCTCACAAGAATCTCTGTGCAGTCGAAACAAAAACATAGGTCATTTCAGATTGACAATAAAGGTCATTTGTCAGCTAGGAAAAGTTTTGCAATGACTCTAATCTTTTGTCACAATTGATATCACATAAGAGGCTAACTGTTAAACAATAAGGTTTTCCATTAGTGATTATGATGGTTATTAAAATCCAGTCTGTGAAAATACTAATGCCATTTTGTTACAGAAAAGGACATTAAGTGCCAGCAGTGATAGGTTTATCCTGGCTTATTCCTCCAGTAAAGTGCTTTAATGCATCCTGTTAAACAAAGAGTTTTATTTCTTCTTGAGCATTTGCATGTGTACTATGCATAGGTTTTAATTCTCCCAAATCCTTTGGGTGATCACATGGATTTCTAAAGTATGGAAATGCTGAGGATCTCACAAAAGACTACCTTTTTATGGGAATGGTTGTTTCACATAAAATTTGGAGAGAGAATGGAAAACAGAATTCTACTGTGAAATTTTTATTTTGTTGTGTTTGAGTTATTGCATGGGTGAAATGTGCACCCTCTGCTGCATAGTATCAGTATCCAATCTGCATAGTATCAGTATCTAATCTGGGTGAAATCTGCACCCTCTGCTGCATAGTATCAGTATCCAATCTGTATCAGTATTCATACAGTTGCCACAATATAAGAACTGCCCCAGTGCATCACTGTATTCATCTGTTTCATTCTCCATAGTACTAACAAATACCCTTATAACCATTTAATGATAAACTTCCCCTTTAGCAAAAAATGGTTAATTGACATAAAGTTGGTTTTATTGATGATGTCACAATCATGCTTACATGTTAACAAAAGAAATGAACAAGTGGTCTATTATCCATGTCTGATCAGTACATTTCTAGCAAGGGCATCTGTAGGTGAAGCCCATGTGTTTTTTCCTTGCTGTCTCATGGGCTCATCTAGGCTTTATTGAATTGGCTAGATACATCTTATGTTTATGATGATATGTACATCCCCACCGAGGGCCAACAGTTATTATATGTACGTGAAGATGGGCTAATCTACTGGGTTTAATCGTTAACTGAAGTGGCTCCTCCCTCCACCCCACATAATTTGGGAACTATAATAGATTCTCATTATACAAACAAAGGTGTTTTCCCCATGGCCAATACATCCTGGGATAAAGAGGTGAATCATCCCAGTTCGGCCATGATTTCCGCATGGCTTCCAGGTCTAACTTGGGTCCGCCCCGCTAGATTTCCTTTATCCCGCGCCTTTCAAAAACCGATGAAACTGTGGGTTCTTTTAAAAAACTGTGCCACTCCCGCTTTCATAATGGGAAACAGACTGGTTTATTTTTCCCACCATGCCGGCTGCAGCCAATCAAAATGGTGGAAAAATGGGACAGTTTGAGCATGTGCGGCAACGTCGCTGAGGAAAAAGGAAAGTAAACCAGGGGCCATGCATAATCACCTGGAGTTCTTCCTCACTGCCTGAATGCACTGATGGGCTGACGTGTGGAGGGAGAAACCAAGGTAGAAACATACTGGAATGTATGATCCAGGTCCCCCCCCCCCTCCGGGAATGTTTTTCACATGGGGAAAACGCCATATACGGAGAGAGAGGTGTAGTTTTCATGGTTCCATGAGAGGAGGGAATGTCTGATTAATCAGTTTTAATTCTGTATTATAAAAGTTTTCTGAAAGAATTAGGAAATTGGTCCTTACCTGTGACCTATGGAGCATTGTTTTAGCTATGTCTGCCATCATGGTCAAAGTGAACTCACAGAATTAAGTAGCAGGGCTCTTAGCAGACAAAAAAGAAAAAATTGCTAATGATGATGGAGTGCTTGAAGGAGAAAGGTTTTGGAATTCTGGGGTAAACTCTCAGTCCTTGTGAATGTTTTAGCTAGAACTGAGCCAGTCAGTGTAGCACATGTGCAGATCTGAACTTCCAACGGTATTACAGACCTGTTATTGCTCAGTCTATGGTGATTGAACACCATTGTCCTTCAGTGTATGTCTACCATGCAAGTACAGGTGTAGGTAAGCCATTGAACCCTATTTATGACAGGATCAAGAGTTACAATTATTCTCATTAATAAGAACTTGTTAGCTAGAACTGAATAATTTTATTTTGGAAGCTTTCGGAATAAAATCTCCCCATATTAAAGTACTCATATTACAGAAAAATAATTGCCTAATCTTTACAGATGTTTCTTTGGAAGTCATTGCATCACACCCATATGGCTATCCTGTATCACATAATTCTTTAACTGAAAGATGTGATTTTGAAACCACTTGATGAGATCACTACATATTTCTTTAAACTGTGTTAATAAAACAAAGAAAGTCTGGAAGGCACATGTAGGTTGACTTTTATTTTTGCTTTCATGGATTACGGAAGGGATTTTCAAAATATTTAAGCAATGATGTCACTGAAGAATTTCCTCCACACAAGTAGAATGTCATTTTGAGTCTTATGCAAGAATATGTGACATTTCTGTTCTCACTATAGTGTGAACTTGATTGTGACCTGGGAATCCTCCAGTTCAAATCTTGGCTCATCCGTGAACTCTCTGGGTAGCCTTCGACATACTACTATTCTCTCAGCATCTCCCTTCTTCAATGCAGAAATGATATTCTTCTGACTAATAGGGTTGCCAGCATATGCCTGACAGAAGACCAGGGGTTGAGGGCATGGGGGAGAGCCACAGGTGACAATGAGATGTAAAATCATCGCAGTTCCAGTGATTCTAGAGAGGACTGACATCACATGTGGCTTTTTGTCAGAAGATGTCACACCATCCCTGAGAGCAATTTTTTTTAATTAATCTTCCCCCACCTGCTACAGTAACAGCAGGGGGAAACAGGCATTTGGTGACTGCCATGGATAAGACTGTTGTAAGGATTACCAAGATAAATGCTCATGAAGCATTTAAACACTTCTCTTGCTTGCATGCCCTTGGCACTGTTGCAGAACCCAATGCTCTGTTTCCATTTCTTGCCTATACTGGAATGTGACAAAGAAATGAGACTTCTTCAACATTGCAGTTATTTTGAGTTGATCTGAGGGGATATTTTATGGTACCAGTGAACTTTGTTCAGTGGATTCTACTCTCAAATGATTACACATCAATATTTGAAAGAAACCGTTTAAGTATGATTGATCCTGGAGGAAATAAGGTACATGGAAGACTCAGAGGTGTAGCGGGGGAAATGGTGCCCAGGGCAAAATGGAACCCCTGCAGGCCTTACCCCCTGCTTCCCCACTCCATGGTAGCTCCACCCATCGTGCTCCCCACATCCCATGATAGCTCCACCTCCACCGTGCCCCCCATGTCCCGTGATAGCTACACCCCCTGAGCCCCACTTACCTGAGCTGGTGGTGGTCCTGGGCAGTCTGACAAGGCAGGGCCAAGGGGCATTCAGCTATGGCCTCCGCCATGCCTAATGGAGCAGCCTGGTGGGGCTGAGGTCGGCTGAGGGAAGAGGGGGTGTGGGGGCGATTTTGCAGCTCTCCCCCATGGGCACCATCCCCTCCTCCCCGTGCCAACTCGGATGAGCTGAGTTGGTGCAAGGGAGGCGTCAGGGGCACAAAATCACCCCCCCCCCATGGCACACCTCTCCTCTTCAGGAGACGAGCCGGCATGGGGGAGGAGGGGTGTGGGGGTGATTTTGCACCCCCCACATGACAGAGTGACATGCGCCCGAGGACATGTGCCCCTGGAAACACCTGTGCCCCTGAGAAGACCTGAAGTTTAGTTTGTTTTGAAGGACAATGCAATTTGACTGAGATTTTTTAAAAAAACGAACTACCCTACATTATCAGATGAATCTAGTGGCTTATTTGGATACAATAAAAGTTAAAAGGGTTTGTATGAAAGTTTGTATGAAAGCTTGGTTTTGTGAACTGAAATGAGCTAATTACAAAGAAATGCACACATAATCAACTTGGGCTCATTTTTACTGGGCTTTCAACTCATGTACCATCCCAGTTACCTCATAAGAACTGATTTGTTTTAAAATCCACATCAGCCATTCAGGTCTGGTAATGAATTAATATGGTCCAGAATTTTTAGAAGTACTATTAAAATATAGTACTTAGTCCATGAAATACCATAACCCCCCTTTTCAAAAAAAAACCACTGGAGAACAGAAAACAATTAATATCTATACCAACCCTGGTCCATCAGATGGTAAGACCTGCATTAGATTACTGACCCTGCTTAGCATACACACAGGAGCCACATCAATGGCATTAGATAGTAGCATGTTAATTTTATTTTTAATTAATTGATTGATTGATTGATTGATTGATTGATTGATTGATTGATTTATATCCTGCACTATCCCCGCAGGGCTCAAATACTTATAGACAGTAGTATGAATTAACAAAGGCTCATGATTAGAACACTGGTTTGTGGGAAGTAGAATGGTAATATATGGATGACTGATGACCCAATCCAGGGGAGGGGGTGTGAATCTACCTCTGGAGGCAGTGTGGATCTACTCCAATGTATTTGCTCTCCCTGGAGCACTTACCCTCCCTGAGGGGCAAAACGCCAGCCGGTAGGCACCACGGCCTTCTGGGATGTTGGGCACCACAACTGCACTCCCGTGCTGCTGGCAGTCCCATCAGCACAGCAGGGTCATGCCAGAGGCATGCCTGGAGGTACAGCTGATGTTAGTTGGCTTCCACTCTGGCTTTGTGGGCAGTTAAGCCATGGCCTGGGGTTTGGATTTACCCTTTTGGGTGGCATAAGTCCATTAAGCCCTATGAAGGGCTTTCCGCCAGTAGGGAGGTTGGTTATTCTGCCTCCTCATGGCACTGGAAAGCCCTCTGGAGGTGGCAGGGCAGCATGGTAGCGGTGCCTTCCCCAGCTTCCTGGGGCTGTGAATTGGCTGTATTTTGATTTATTGTATTTATATTTATTTATAATTTAGCTTTACTAAACTGCCCACCCCCGAAGGGCTCCGTATGAGATGAATCTACTGTATCTATAAATACCTTTCCTCCTCATGCATATTCAGCTTCAGATCAGCCACTCTTGCAGTTTCACATAGGGCTGCCAACCACCAGGTGAGGCCAGGAGATCTCCCTGAATTACAACTGATCTACAAACCTGTACCTCTGCAATTTCCCTTGAGAAAAAGACTGCTTTGGATGTTGGGTTCTGTAGCATTATAAACCATTGAGGTCCTTTTCCTCACCAGGCTCTACTCTCACATTCTCCAGGAATTTTCCAACCTGGAATTGGCAACCCTGCCATGTTATTTAATAAGAACAAATAAAACTTTTTAATACTCTGAGGCCATAAAACTATTCTTCTACACCTCTTTCATATTATTTTATCTTTTGCGGGTGTTTCTTTTAAATTCCTAGTTTGACTCACTTTTTCCTTGTTCTGTTTCATTTCCCCCTAGACCAAGTATCAAGAGATACCCTTAGATAAATAGCCAAAAAGTCAGGATTATGGTGGAAGAAACACAAAGACTCAGGCCAAGCATTCTGGTTTTTTTAACCAAGTACTGCATCATTAAGTAAGTCTCTCCCACTATAGCTTATATAAATAGATGCTTGCGCTGATCACATTTGCTCACTGGGAAAGAATGTAAATCAGTCCAAGAATGAAACAGCCAGGAACGTTACTTGAATAATATTAGTAACTTGACACATACTCCTTCTATTTTGTTCTCCCATGAATGATACAATGATGTACTGGTTTATACATAAATATGTTTGAAGGAGAAGGTATTGTCCTTGGAAAAATATGTGCTGACATAGTCTTTTCCTGTCTTGGGAAATACGTAGAATTTGGAGAAGGCAGTTTGGCAGGGAAAGGAGCTCTTTGACGATGTGATACCACATAGCCTGCCTTCTGAAGCTGCCATTTCCTCCAAGGGAACTGATTTCTGTAGTCTACAGACTGGTTATAAGGCTCCACCTGCCAATCCTATGACTTTTGCCTCTCACTAATCTTTGAAAAAGTGGTCCTAACTAGAAAACCCCCCCACAATTCTTCCCATGAGTAATAATGCAAATAAAGGTAGGCCAAAAGACCATCTTGATCAAGATGAGTCATATAGCTTTAAAGTACACAGCAAAGGTAAACGCAACTCTCCCCACAAATCTATACAAGAGTCCTCAACACTCTTCCCCTGCTTCCTACTTTGTCTAGCTAGATCAGTGCTAAAATTGCCATTCTAAATATTGTCTAAAAGTCAGAGGCCCTTACTGAACAAAATACAAATAAAATGTATTGAGAATGGGGGGAACTCCACACAGGTTTTCTCCCAAAATGTCCTCAGGATGTTTTATTTCAGCTCAACCTGGGTTTTTTTAGAAAATTCTAAATTAGCAATCTTTTTCTCCCAAAATGGGTTAAAGACATCTTCTGCTTGTCCTTCGTGAACAAACAAGCAGGAAACCAAGTAAAGCTCTCACTTTCATTTTCAGTGGTGCCCACCATTTTCTGCTCCTTGAATTCTCTGTTAGTTGTACCCACCATTTGCTGAACTTGCCTTCGGATGTTTTATCTGCATACAATGTACCTGGGCTTCTTTTCAGTAAACAAACTACATGAATCAACTCATCTGTTCCTGCTGATTCCAGCAATATATAGTTTTCCTGTTTTTTAATTATTACATTCTATGAACTATCTTTGAAGACACGAACACATGTTAAAAAGAACAAATGTTATGCACAATATCTATCAAATCTCAAGGAAGCAAACCTAAGAAAATCATTCACTTCCCTGAGATATCAGACGTTTAAATCAGAACATTTACTGGGGAGATTTGCTAAAATACCAAGAGAGCTACGAGTATGTAGATGTAGCTTAAATCAGTGTGAGGACATAATACACTACACACTTCATTGTCCATTTTACTCTGCTATCCATAACAATTATATCAATGATATCCTGTCGAGGCCCTGACAAGGCAGTGAGAGAAGGAGAAAGTTTGCTTTCTCTGATGGCTGATGTGTATGCTGAGGTTACACATCCAAAGTAGCAATATTTATGTTTCTAGCAGCAAAAATCAGAGAAAGTTCAACTGATGTTCAAACCACAAAAGCTAAGTTGTAATAAAGGTGGATAAAGATTCCTAAAATTATAATCCTGTTTTAACTAAATTTATGATATTCCGTTTAATGTTATATAACTGCATTGCTTCTGTACTCTAATGCTTGAAAAACTCTCATAACATGTTTTATACTTTTGTAATCTGAGGGGAGGAGGGCTTTGGCTGATGTATCTTTGTATGTGTATATGGCCTAAGGCTAATAAACACTGATTTGATTTGACATAATATAAGAATCAGCTGTGACTCTCATATTGTGTGTTCATGTTTTCAAAGATAGCTCATCGAAAATGTAAAAACATAGGAAAATTATATATTGCTGGAATTGACAATAACAGCTGAGTTGATTCATGTAGTTTATTTACTGAAAAGTAGCCCGGGCACAAAGCATGCAGAGCAAACATTCCAGGGCAAGTTCAGCAAATGGCAGGTGCAATGAACAGAGCATTCAAGCAGCAGAAAATGGCAAGCAGCAGAGAAAATGAAAGTGAGAGCTTGACTGGGTGGGAGAAAAAAAAACCCTATCTCCTCAAATGCTTAATTTTTTTTTGTCCTATCTGGACAAAAAATGGGGAGTCGAGTTTTTTAAAGATGTCCCCAGGACATATTGCTTTGGTTGTTCAGAAGGGCCCAGAGATTCTACAGTTACAGCTTTCCCACCAGTGCAGTTTCCTGCTGGGAATGACTGCCTCATTACATTTCACAGGTACTAATAGCAAAGAGCCACTGTTTGGAAAAAGGAAGGGGGCTATACCTTACAACTTTGTGTTGCAGCCAATCTGGAAAATAGATCTTTGACATTTGTTATCGACAGCTTGGATAAATTTTTGTTAAAGATATGTGGTTATTTCTTAGTTTCTTGGTCTATCAATGGCCAACTCACTTATGAATGCTCAAGGCAAGAAGATTTAAACCAGTTAAAATAATAAAAATCTTCTTTAAAAATATACAAAATGCTAACAATAACAGCAGGCTGAGAGTTGCAGCATCTTAAATGTTCTGATGAAGGAGGTTGTATCAGAACAAATTCAGTAACACCAGCAAAATACTTACCTACCTCCACCTTTCTTCCTAAACAGAGTCATGTGTATTGTTTGCAAATAAATGGAAAGGAATAGGAAAAGTGGCAAAAGAGAGCCCCCCCCCCAAAAAAAAAATTAAGCAAGTTGCCATTGTAGAATCCTGAGGTTAGGTTATAGTACTCTCATTTGATCAGGCTACATCAAAGTTAAAGGCCTACTCCCCAAACATGTACACACCCGTTGTGCTCGAGTACGACAGACTTTGATCTCCATTACACTTCAAACCACAGTCAGGTTCCAATTTCCCTTTCTTCACATTTTAAACATCTCAGCCCCAGTGTCAGCAGGTTCTCATACTCCCTTGCACCTGGGCAGAATACAGGCCAAAAAGACAGGAGGAACCAGCCAAAAGAAAAAGGAGTGTTCTTAGGTTGCCTGCTTCTTTCACTCCTTTGCTCTGGGATAAGAAAACAGACCCTGAAGGAAAAGGCTGGGTAAGATAATACTGTCTAGGAATACTACTTACCCCTGCACTATTTCACTATAACCTCAGCAGTTCTTCGGGATTAGTCAAATACAGATGTTAAACTCAGGTAATCTACACTGTAGGGATGAAGACTGCCTATTTAAAGAGCACTTATAGTGTTTTATAGACCCCTGGTGTGAGACTGGCTTTATAATTTGCATGATAGACAGACATACCGGAAGTTGAATGCTGGTTCAACTATCCATTTTTGCCCGGTCCTTTATCCTTCAGGCAAGCTGAGCCCATTTTTTTAAAGCAGTAGGCACCTATACATTGATTACTGTGTATGTCATTCTTCTTCATTGTACTCCCCACTTTTGATGGCGTTAAGCTGACTTGGCAATAGTAGTTCATTGTGTCTGTTATCTTGCTTATGCTGCTTTGCCTTTTACTTTTGTGATCCTTCTTCTGCATTATTTATGGCATGTTATGGGTTAATCCTTCTTCTAATTTTGCAATTCTAGTCTTATTGCATTGTTTAATGCATGTCTTATGTTGTCTGCATTTTTTGTATCCTGTAAGCTGTCTTTTTTTGTAAATTTTATTTATTTGATTTTAATAACAAAGATGTCTACAAAAATTATGCTAATATAGAACAATACACTTGCCTCATGGCTTATTTAGTGACAATAGTTCAAATAAAGACATTTTGAAAAACCAATAACAAGAGGTAAAAAAATTAAAAGAGAAGAAAAGAGGGGGGGGGGAAGTAATAACAAGTAGAATGAAACTTATGTAAACTTATGTCATGAACCCACTTGGGTTCATTTTCTAGGTTAACTACATCATCCAGTTGAACTATTCCCACCAGCCAAAATTAAAGGGAGACAAGAGATTACTTTAGGATTAAAAAATCAACCTATCACCCTTATAAACCTACCTCCCCCTCCCTCCTTCCCTTTTCCCCAACTTCCCCTACAGAACTTTCCACCCTCCTGCACACCAATCATACAAGTTACTGCAGCTAAGCCGTTTATAACACCAAATAGAAAAAAATTATATAAGAGATTTGATTACTTTAGTTAACATCAGATCCAAGAAGACTTATATTTTTCTTACTGATTCTTTACAGATAACATTTATCATAACATCAGTATTCAACTGGATTAACATTAATCTTATTAGTTTTTGATAGGTACTGGAACCAGGGTTGCCATTTTGCTTTATAGTCTTCTGATGAGAGTCCTTTCAGTTGATTCGCTAGTCTGTCCATGTTCACATAGTGTGATACTTTAGTTTCCCAGTCTTCCATCAATGGCAGTTGATCTGTCTTCCACAATTTTGCTAAAGTTATCCTAGCCGCTGTAATCATGTATGAAAATAAGTGTGAATGTGATTCCAATTTACATGTCCCCTCCTATGAGGGGCTCAATAGGTATGTTAAGGCTATCTTTTAAAGTTTTATCTTCAATACTTTCTCAATTAGTTCATGTATTTTACTCCAGTAATGTTTCATTTCCCTGAAGGACCACCACATATGGAAAAAGTTCCTTTATCCCTTTTGCATTTCCAACAATAAGGTAAATATCCTTTCTGACTTTTAGAAAGTATAATAGGAGTTATGTAAGTCTTATAAAATATGTTTAGGTTGTTTTCCCATACATCAGTGTTTGGTGAATAACCATATATATTCTTCCAGAATCTACTCCATTGTTCCAATGTAATTGTCTTTCCTGTATTTTCTGCCTATTTAACTACTTCAGTTTCAGTGTTTTGTTTTAACAGGTTTTGATAAAATTTACTTAACTCTTTCGGTCCTGTGTACAGTAGTGCTACATCCAACTCATTATGTTCTTTAGTTATACCCCATGTCTTCTGGTCTTTTAAAAATTATCTCTGAGTTGGAAATAAGTGATCCATTGACACTGATATTCTCCCTCCCTTATCAGTGTGATCTGTGATCTGTCTTGAGCCTCATTAAGAAAAACACACTATAAGTGAAGTAAAATAGAACTGCAAAGGGAATGGGGGAATATTAATAACATAGATAGTAATAAAATAAATATGCTCAGAGAGAATTTTTCCCATTTCAAACTGAATCATGCTGCAGAACCTGGCCAGGAGAAAAAATGGTATGTGTGTACTGAGTGCAATCGAGATATTTAAAAATCTGTGGTATTGCTCTAAAAGCGTTACATTTGTTTTCATTCAGAGAACATCAATTCTAGCTTTTCATTGCATACGCAACAGTGAATGAGCAAACCTTTTCCCTATAATAATTCCAGTTACATTTAGAGCTGCAGTTTTGGACAGATATAAAAGAAGAATATTGCTTGATCAGACCATAGGTCAGCATCTATTTTCCATAATGGTCAGTTGCTTAACATAATGGTCAGTGATAATTACATCCTGAATGGTCTGCAGTCAGGACCTGCCTCTGGCAATGAATGAACCATCCCCTTCCCCCTCCCCCGCACCACCACTACCACTTGGCCTGCCTTGAGAAGCTCTGGCTCATACGGGTGCAGTTTCAGATGTTTTGTGTGTCAGTGGCTCATGGCTAAATGTGTCAATTAGTGTTTGTGTTGATAGAGGAGATACTAAAAAGGTGTCTGGTGTTTTGTGATTATTCACACATGCAACTTGCTGCTTAAGTTTAAATACCTCTTCTTTTCTTAATGTTTAATTTCTCTTTTTCCCAAAGACCAGAACATTTATTCCTTCATGAAAATTTTTCTAAAGTTCTACAGACATGAATAAGGACAGTGGTGGCGGACCTTTGGCACTCCAGATGTTATGGACTACAATTCCCATCAGCCCCTGCCAGCATGACCAATTGCCCATGCTGGCAGGGGTTGATGGGAATTGTAGTCCATAACATCTGGAGTGCCAAAGGTTTGTCACCATGGAATTAGGAGGTTTGAAAAGAAAGAGGTTTGAAAAGAAAGAGGTTTGAAAAGAAAGAAAAAACTCTACGATGCAATAGACATTATGAATACAGACAAACTTTCTGTCTACATGAAAGATCTCCCGCTATCTCATTTTTACAAGACATGGAAGCCCTTTAAACAATATTCAGAACAAAGAATAGTTTATTTAGTCCGTACTAAATGCAACTATAATAACAATAGATTATATTAAAATGTGCTTGACCTTTTTCTCTTATTGTGACTTTCTTTTTTTGCAAGTAGAATTTGTGTCACTGTGGCACCACAGTGTGTAGGATGTGTGATTGTTGTGTTCAGACATGTGGCCAGGGGCATGAGCTGTGATGTGATGGTGATTTTGGGGTGACCAAGTGGAAAAATCAGGAGGATGAAAGGAGAGAAAGCTGTGCCTAACTCAGAACCAGATTCCTAGATGCAGCTGGGTATTCTCTCTCTTCCCTTTCCTGGTCAAGGTAAATGTATGTTGTGTCTGGGGCTGAATTTATTCCCCTTCCATTTTTTCACAATTCTTTGCAAACATCAAAGATCAATCTACATGGGAACTGATTCAGAATTAAATATAGAACTAATAGGGACCAGTAAGACACTTGCAGGAGCAGCAAGTCCCCTTCCTTTGCTTCCTCCCCTCTCCCTCTACTTCTCTCTGCCACCATTTCTCTGTCTTGACACCCCTCTTCATACTGTCTTTTTTACATACCTGTGTCCTACACAACTTTCTCTATCTGCCTCCATCACTCTTTCTTTTTCTGCCCCTCAATCCCATCACTCTCTCTTTCTGTCCCTCATCACCTTTTTGGCCTCCCACCTGCTTCCTCTTCTCCATTCACATCTGCAGTGGAGGTGGCAGCATATTCCAAACACCAATCACACGTTGTGTGAAGAAGTGTTTCCTTTTATTAGTCCTAATTCTTCCCCCCAGCATTTTCAATGGATGCCCCCTGGTTCTAGTATTGTGAGAAAGAGAAAAATTTCTCTCTGTCAACATTTTCTACCCCAGGCATAATTTTATAGACTTCGATCATATCCCCCCACAGACGTCTCCTCTCCAAACTAAAGAGTCCCAAACGCTGCAGCCTCTCCTCATAAGAAAGGTGCTCCAATCCCTCAATCATCCTCGTTGCCCTTCTCTGCAGGAGGAGGAGGAGGAGGAGGAGGAGGAGGAGTTTGGATTTATATCCCCCCTTTCTCTCCTGCAGGAGACTCAAAGGGGCTTACAATCTCCTTGCCCTTCCCCTCTTACAACAAACACCCTGTGGGGTGGGGCTGAGAGAGTTCCAAGGTGGGGCTGAGAGAGCTCCAAAAAGCTGTGACTAGTGCAAGGTCACCTAGCTGGCGTGTGTGGGAGTGTACAGGCTAATCTGAATTATCCAGATAAGCCTCCACAGCTCAGGTGGCAGAGCTGGGAATCAAACCTGGTTCCTCCAGATTAGATACACAAGCTCTTAACCTCCTACGCCACTGCTGCTCCTAGTAGGTTTTATATAGGTTTTAACTGTAGTAAGTATTGTATTATTTAATTAATATATTTTAATATCTGTACATCACCCTGAGCCTGGCCTTGGCTGGGAATGGGTGGGATACAAATACAGTAATAAAAATGTAAAAAATATTGCCTTATTGCTAGTAAGGTATCAGTCTGGTTTAGCATGGGCAACTTGGCATTGTAAGGGAAGGGCAGAAAATCTAGTTCTAAACAGGAAGCAAGCAATCCCAAGAGCTCTGTTTTTTTAAAAAAAAATAGAGAATATCTATTTCCATTTAAGATAATGGAGTAAAAATGACTAGTTCAGATTACAGTTCCTTTAGTGTGATCAATTTCTTGATTCAGACTCAAGAACGGAAGGTCTAGAAATCTGCCCAGAAATTGCTTTCTTAATTTTTGGCTCTAAATACAGAATTCTGAACTTTTCTAGAGAAGTTTTTCAGCCTTCTTAATATTGTCTCTAATTTTAGAAATATATTTACTAAAACAAAAAACAATTCATGGCAACTTCAAATGAATGTCAGAATCCGTTCATGTGTTTGTGTTAGATTTTTTTCCCCAAAGTACTTTGTTCTTCAAATGTCACTAAAATTTCTGGGCCACTGTTCAAAGCTCCTTTAGTGTTTGTAATAAGCAGCTGAGCAAAAGAGATCTTTCAGCTTCCCAAATGTCATCTACTCTGGGGTGGGGTTTTGGGGGCGGGGGGGAATCTAAGAAAAGAATGATAACTACATTTATCCAGGTCCCCTTGACCCAAAAGAAGAAGAGGGGAAACTTCAGCTTTAAAGAACTCAGTCACCCCAGCTGTGTTCTGACATAATTAAAGATGGAACATAGATAAGCATTCAATTTCTTACCTCATGTTAATAGGGCAGAATGAATTTTAAAGGTTGAAGAATATTTTTACTGTGTCACTTTAATAGCTCATGGTATCAGACCAAAAGGAGAAAATACAGTTTCAGATTAAGAAGCTTTTGGAAAGAAAAAGGCATATTATAGATGCAGTACATGACCGGCAAGGCAATGGGGGGGGGGGGTACAGTTATGCTTACTGAAAAACAGGAATGATGTTTTGGAAAAGATATTACTTTGAAAACAGATTCTATAAGCATGTGGAACACAGGCCCCTTCTGCAAATGCAAAATAATGCGTTTTCAAACCACTTTCACAACCATTTGCAAGTGGATTTTGCCATTATGCACAGCTTCAAAGAGCACTGAAAGCAGTTTGAAAGTGCATTATTCTGCATGTGCGGAATGAGCCACAGTTCCAAAATACCCTGGCCACCATCTCACTTTAATGGTGTGGGAAATCCTACAGATCGTGCCAACTGAGTAATGTGTGAGGCTCCAACTCATGTAAAAGATGCTCACTCTTTAGCTCCTCACTATGTTGTTGTCCCTCCAAAACTGAGTCAGTGAAGTCATGTGGAAAACTGCCATTTGTGTTGCCTAGATCTTTTTTCCTTACCCTGTCTGGATAGAGAGGAGCTCTGCTGCAGTATCTTCTATCACCCATATACTCTGAGAAGGAGACTTGAGTTGCAACTACTAGCTTCCTACATGTCTAATCTGTGCTGGAAAAAAACAACGTTTTAGGCCTAGGTCTGAATAGTAGATGAAAGATATTTTAATAAACCTTAGGTCAGAACAGAGACATCTGAGGGGGAATATGATTGAAGTCTATGAAATTATGCATGGGGTAGAAAATGTTGACACAGATAAATTTTCTCTCTTTCTCACAATACTAAAACCAAGGGGCATACATTGAAAATGCTGGGGGGAAGAATTAGGACTAATAAAAGGAAACATTTCTTCACACAATGTGTGATTGGTGTTTGGAATATGCTGCCACAGGAGATGGTGATGGCCACTAACCTGGATAGCTTTAAAAGGGGCTTGGACAGATTTATGGAGAAGTCGATCTATGGCTACCAATGTTGATCCTCAGATTGCAAATGTCTTAGCAGACCAGGGGCTCGGGAGCAGCAGCAGCAGAAGGCCATTGCTTTCGCATCCTGCATGTGAGCTCCCAAAGGCACCTGGTGGGCCACTGCGAGTAGCAGACTGCCAGACTAGATGGACTCTGGTCTGATCCAGCAGGCTCTTTCTTATGTTCTTATGTTAACAGACTAGCAGCTAGCTGATATGTGTATAGGCTTATGGTAATTTGAATATTTAGCAAAGATTTATGGGGTAGGCCAGTGATTTGCAACCGGGGTTCCACGGTACCCTGGGTGCTGTGAGCATGTCCCAGGGGTACCATGAGAACTCTACCAGCCCCCTCCCTTTCCCCCTCCCCATCCCTCCACAGCACTGCAGCTGCGGTCCCAAGGACCCAGCCAACCGCAGCCCTGAGGGCGCCTGCAGGCCGGTGGTGATGATACCTTGGCCCCTGTGCTGCCCAGAAGGATGGTTGCCACCTCTTGTCCTCTCCTTCCCATGGAGCTCCACTGACATGGCTTGCTTTTGATGACCCCCGGCAGCTGGCTCCAAGGTGGAGAGAGCCCCTCACCTGAGCGCGACGGGCAAAAGTCTGCAGGACAGCGGAGCCGAGCAGGGCTCATGCAGTTTACAGTTTAAAATAATGGCTTACATTTTAAGAGCTACAAAAGAGGGCAAGGACCAGGAAGGAAATAAAAAAGCAAGAGAATTAAGTACATTTGCTTAATGTAACAGAACAAAATAATATAAATGAACAGCAGGAGATCATTTAGAGAGGGAGTGAAGCCAAATGATAGTCCTGGCCAAGCCTTGAAGCCATGTTGGTGGCTCACCAAGTACCCAGGTGCAATGATTAATGAAAAATGTGTATGATAAATAGTGCATAGGAGCAACTGGAAGAAACTTAATTACAGCTAACTTAAGTCCTGTTGATTTGAAACGGAAATGAGCTTGGATCCAGCACAGAGTTTCTATGGGCAGAAGAATTTCCAATTGTAGAACATGATTGGGATGATGGTGCTGAACTGGTGGCTGAACCTTTTACTCTTGGAGCACAACTTTCTTGCTTCCCCCTGTCAGTAAAAGGCATGAGAAGTGGACAGTGCTCTTTCCAGGGGTCCTCTGGCCTTTAAGGGAGGACTCATTAGCTGGTTGTGACTGATCAAAGCCTGTGTGGTCCAGTGGTTAGAGTTTCACGCTAAAATCTGAGAAATCCAGGTTTGAATCCCGTTCTGCCATGGAAACTTACTGGGTGGCCTTGGGCCAGTCACACACTCTCAGCCTAGCCTTTGTCACAGGATTGTTGTGAAGATAAAATGGAGGTGAGAATAATGATGTAAGCCATTTTGGGTACTCATTGTGTAGAAAGTAAATAGAAAGTTGGTTAGTAAGTGAATGGGAAAGAGAAAAAGGAAGTGGGGAAAGCTGAGGAAGAAAGGGAAGAAATAGTGTGGGGAAGAGAGATACAAAATAAAGTAAGATGCCCCATCAAATCCTTGCAGGTCCCCCATTGTACAATTTTACCTGGCCTGGCACCATGCAACTGAACCCAGCCTATAAAATGGAACCATGCAGAAAATTCCCAGGAACAGGCTGCCAGAGGGAGAGAAGTTGGGTAAAATGAAGATGCGGGTGAAGATAAAGCTGGTGAATAGGAAAGAGAGAAGGAAGCAGAAAAAGGGCAGGGGTAATAGGGACTTTCAGAGATGAGAAAGAGGGAATAGTATGTGTGTACAGGGGCAATGAGATACTCTTTCCCACAGATCCTCTGCTTATAGATATATATCTCATAAAAACAGCTTCAAACTAACCTTTCTTATTTTAATCTGAGGCTGATGCTCGCAAACAAATTGAGTATAATGATCTTAAAATAAAACTCTTCTGGAACAAGAGTAAAGAAAAACTTCAAGATTAGAAGAGTCAGAGCTTGATGAATACCCTGGCAACTTTATAACCATCTAAAATTATTACTCTACTATCTGATGTTTCTGCCTTGCTGGGACATCAAGATTCACAGCCCCAGTAGCATACCTGTAGGAAGTGGTGCCCAGGGGTAAGTGGAGCCCCCCAAATTTGCCTTCCCCCCCAAATTGCACCCCCCCATTGAGGTGGGATGGCAGATGAGTGAGGCAAGCTGCAAGCAAGCAGATGAGCCAGGTGAGTCGGGCACGGAAGGCAGGCAGGGCAGGCAAGCAGGGTGGGTGGGTGGGTGAGTGGTGGTAGGCGGGCAAGCAAATGTGACCCCCACATGACCAAGGTGAATGGTGCCTGGGTCTCGACCCCCCTCATGCCCCCCAGGTATGCCATTGCAAGGCATTAAACACTCAAGTCAACTCTTATGTTTCTCTTGAATCCTTCCACTTCTGTTTTGCTCTTCACTTTTATTATTAGCATTATCATCCAACATTTTTGCCAAACATATAGGAGCCAACCTGAATTTACAGGAGCATTCTTCTATAAAACAATACAGGTGAAAATCAGCAGGTGGGTTGATTTTTAGTGAGAAAGCAGTGGATAGAAAGGTGTGTTGAAATCTTTTCCTGCCTTTTGTTTCCCCCACTCCCCCCAAAAATCCCTTTTCTCCTAGTTATTTTTCTCCCAGATGGGTTCTGAGCACATAATAAGCGTGAAAAATTGGGAATTGGGTAGACTGTAGAAGCAGCCTCAAAGTGTCTAGTTTACATACACATCTTGCTGCCCCCCTCGACTCTGGACTTCCCTAGTAGAATTTCAATTTTTTCCTGAACTCTTCCTTCTCAACTACTTACTCTCCAGTACTGTCCCATGCAGAAACTCTCCAATACATACTGCTGTTCATTTTTTGAAATGTAAACCTTGACTCTTTTTCTCATTTCTCTCTCCCTGGGTCATAAAAGGTTTAGGCCGTTTCCGCACTTGAAGCCTCGGCCTAAATCGCGCCTCCATCGCCGGCCCGAGAATTCTCCCCACCCGGCGTGGAGAGGCGAAGGGCCGCTCTCGCGATGCATGCATCTGTGCGCGACGGCTCCTCAATAGAGTGTCACGACAAACGGCAGGCTGCCCTCGACAGAAGTCAGCCTCTTCCCCCTACCCGTCCCACTCACCTTGTCCCCGTCGTTGCCTGGTGGCCGTCGATAGCCCATCGCTGCCCTCCGACACCAGGGGTCGGAGGGACAGCGTGGGTGGGGCCGGACGGCCAGCAGGCAACGACGGGACAAGGTGAAAGTGGGACTGGTGGCAGGAGACAGCATAGTTCCCGGCGGCGCTGGTTACTGCATAGCGCCCGCCGGAAAGACGCTTCCCCAACAACAACCCCTTTAAAGGGTTGAATTTAAACTTTAGGGCGGCAGCTCTGGCAGCCACCCTGGGGAGTGGAGAACTGATCAGGTTAGCGCTGCTGTGCCGCAGCAGTCGCCCGCCAGGAACAACGTATGGCTGACACCTGGGCGCTGGCGTTTTAATTGCCCCCAGCCGCTGAATCGTTTTTGGCCCATGCAGAAAGGGCCTCAGAGAAAAGGAAGCAGAAGAACAAAACAAGAATCTTTTAACCCAAAGGCCAATCCCTTTAAAAGGAGGCATGATCATTGTACTCAATGGAGCAAACAAAATTATTAGTTTCCTAGGAACTGATTATGGTGACCATTTACAGTCTCAAGTTGTTGTTTCATAATCAGCTATGAAGGTTTTTTAATAATCAAATTTGTCTTGCTGAAACCTCTTGAAATCTTTATTTTCTGTTGGCAAGATTCAATCTGAATTCACTCTATACCTCATAGCCATAAAGAAGGACTTATTCGTTTACAAGGATATTTGGCCCAGACAGATTCATTTAGAATCAATCCTTTTCAGCTTCCAAAAAGGAAGAGACAATCTGTAGGGAAATGATCAAAGTATTAAATGTGGAATGGAGACAGATCTCCTGTCATCCTTTCTGTTTTTCTCAGTCCTGTGATATGGTCAGATAAGAGTGTAAAGGAACTCCTGAAGCCACAGTTCTATTTATTTTGCCATATGAAGTCAGCCGTGCCAGTTTAATTTGAATCCAAAGAATACGATATCCAAATTCAGCTTGAAAGTGGCCATAGTAAACAACTGGAGAGCTCTGATAGCACATTTTATTTCATTTATTCCACACAAAATAAAAATAATAAAAATAATTCTATTTTTAAAAAGCACATGTATATCTGGGTGCACAATAGAAGGCAAATATTATGGCAACTGATAGGGACCGGTGCATCTTATCAGCACAAGTATGTCCCATGAATTTCAGGGGAGAGCCTCAAAACTTCCACATCATGAAAGATATTGTATCTGTGTTATGAACTGTGAGGAATATGTAATGCAAGTCTTGTACCATTGACCACTGTATAGTCAAGTCCCTCTACTTGTGGGCACTGATTGTCTGAGCAGCAAAAGACTGCTGTTGTTTTTTACTGAACAATGAAGATTGGCATATCCTGGAGGCAATGGCCAAGTTTCTTTGCTATGTTATTTCAATTCATTCCAAATGCTTCTAATCACCATTTTATCTATGCTTTTATTTATAAGTGCATTATTTCCTTCTCAAACTGTTATTTTATCTGTGATGTATTATGCCATTAAAACTTATGTACTACTACTACTACTACTACTACTACTACTACTACTACTACTACTACTACTAGCTCAACATGAAAAAGTGGCAACCAGGTTATTGTCAGAAGTTTGTTTACAGGGATTGTGCCTTTCCTGCGCTGAATGAACTGAAGGGCAACAGGTATATTTAGAATATATAATCCTGTCAAGCAGAGTAACGAGCAGAAATGTGGATTGTGTGGCATGTCAAATTAGATTAGTTATTTCTCAAAAGACAAGTCGTTTTACCTCAGAAGTTCATAAACATAAGGAGAACTTTACTTAACTGAGAGAGAAAACATATATAGTATATACATTAACAAAGTATCACAAATATATAGTTACATGCAGGACTCATAGTTTGTTACAGTTTGGTTATGATACAATATCTTTGTCAGAGCACTTTTACATAGCATTTGGTTTACAAAGCACAGAGAACATCTTTTCTCTTAGTCAGGCAGGCAGGCAGGCAGGCAAACAAGTAAGTGTGAAAACACTACCAACGGATTTAAACTGTCACCTTTAGAATGTTCATGCATCTTCCCAGAATTCCCTACTGCTGGACTCCTGCTGCATACAAACAAGGCTGAAAATTCCAACATGAACTATAGTGGTTGCCCATCTGTTTCCAAGTACAATTCAAAGTTCTGGTTTTTACCTTTAAGGCCTGAGACACCTTGGGGTCAAGATACCTGAAGGGCCACTTCCTCTTATACCATGCAGCCAACCAGTTACAATCTGCCTTCCAAGCCCAGCTTTCTGTGTCTGTGACTTCAGAGGTGAGGGGGTGGGTAACTACAGACAGGGAATTTTATGTTATGGCACCTTGCATTTGGAATGCCTTTCCCCTTGAGGCTTGCCTGGCGCTTTACAGAACATCTTTTAGGTGCCAGGCCAAGCATTCCTTTTTACCCAGTCTTTTAACAGAGGGATCTTTTAGCAGTTTTGTGTTCTGTTTCTGTCTGTTTTTTAGATACCTATATGTTGTTTTTATGGCCTGATATGTTTTTAAAATAGCTTTTTTCAATATATTTTATTCTTTTCTTTTTCTCCCCTGCCTTGTAGCTTTAAAGGCAAGAACACAAACACAAAGAAGCTAATTTAGAGGCAATCATTCATAATTCCAACATTTATCCAGAAGAAAGGTTGCAAAGGGATCTGTATCTCAGATTGCACCCAGAAAAAAGTGTCATGTCTTTATGTTATAAACTTCGCAAAGTTAGTGGATAGCAACTGTCAGTTCAATCTTAAGCAGAATATGCCCCTCTAAGGCCATTTAAGTCAATGGTGCTTAGAAGGGCATAACTCTGCTTTAGGACTGCCATAGGTTTCTGTTTTAACATATTTTGTACTCACATAAATGCGCTCATATAAATCGAGAAGACTAACCAAAGGAAAAAAATAAAGGGGAACTCCTTAACTGGAAAAAAAATCTAATGGGCAAAGCTGCGTTTCCCAGATAAAGCTGTTAAGGCATTTTGCATAAATGTACCTTTGGCTGATTCCGCATGGGCCAAAAACAGTGGTGTGAAAACAGTGTGAAAATGGTATAAAAGGGTTTAAAACAGTGTAAAAGGGTTTATACCATTTTCACACTGTTTTCACACTGCTGTTTTTGGCCCATGCGGAATCAGCCTTAGTATGTTTAGATATATGTGTCTCTATTCATCCAACCACACAATGAGTAATTGTGGTATACCTTACCTCTAACAGATAATAAACTTGTATTGGATCCAGAGAACCATAAACTTGTATTGGATCCAGAGAACCATGAGCAGAGCTCTACTCAATGAACAGATATTTTCTATATCCCTTTCCTGTGTCAGCATGGACAATTTCCAAGCTTCACTTGTAAAGTATCAATTAATTTTTTATTCATGTCAAATTCATTGCTGTTAAACCATTGTTTGCTACTACCGGCACAATGCTACTCCTAATGAACTGGTAAAGTGCTATGATCTCTCAGCTCTTCCCCCCACCCCCACCCCCAATGCTTTTGCAAGCTACTGAGCAACACTGCTAATTGACTAATATTTATCAGACCCATGGAAACCATAACGGATTGTTGTGCCAAAAGCTTTGTGTTTCCATTTTGCATGTGCAGTGTCACATCATTTATATGAATGGCTGGGAGACATTCAGAAAGTTAGTTGCCAGTTCAGCATTTCCCTAAATGCTACTATACTAACTGGAGAAGCAGCTGCTGGCTGAACCAAATGATCTGTCCTGTTTTATGGGTATGGTTTTTTCAAGAAATGGATGAATCAGATTTGCTTGTGGCCACATCTGTTTATTTCAATGCAGAGACATTAGGGGAAAACAATCTACTTGGAGGCTTTGGTTCAGAGAAACATATAAAATTTCATTGATCCAGAGTACATAGGAGAGTCTTAGTATTTGTGTTAATATAGGATCTACACAGTATTAAAAAACTGGGAAGTACCATAATGAAAGGGGGTAAATACCATGAGCCTGTAAGCAATAGTATCTGAAGTGGTCTATACATAGGAAAAAGATGAGCATGGAATTTTTCAGTCAAAAAAGCTGTCCATGTTTTATTTTTCCAGGATCTTGCACTTGACCCAACTGATCTTGAAGAACTGATCTTGGTTTCCGCAAAAGAGTTCTCTTATATTTTCCATGTGAGTCCTACTGTACCATTTGTCAACAGTTATACTGTTATCATGCAGGCTGTCCAAGAACACTACAGCAGTGCCAAAAGCAATATATATCTGGAATGTTTTCTGCATGCTTTAGAGATTACCAAAAAAAAAAAGTTTAGACAGCTAACTCAGGAAGTTTATGTTTTATCAATTTTGCCAGCATTATATCCAATGTCTGGGAAGCCAAAGTGCTACAGCATCGGGGGTAATGGTAATGGCAGTTATTCAGCAAATAGTCTGAAGTATCTGGCTGTTGTGGTTTTTTTGGGCTATGTGGCCATGGTCTGATGGTTTTAGCTCCTAATGTTTTGCCCACATCTGGGGCCGCCATCTTCAGAGACATGTCATGGTAAGATATGTTTCTGTGCCACAGAGAGAAACACTATGTACGGTGACATGCCTTTGAAAATGCCAACCGCAGATGCAGGTGAAACGTTAGGAGTTAAAACCATCAGACCACAGCCATGCAGCCTTGAAAATCCACTACAGCTAGTTGATTCTGGCCATGAAAATCTTCAACAAGTCTGAAGTATATTAGGCTCATGTAACAGAATTAAGATTTTTCTTTCCCTGGTAAAACAAATAAGGGTTTCAATGATGGCAAATTGCCCTTGAAATCATTATTTTGCTTTGGCATTCTAGATGGCACACAGATTAATTTTTTTAGTCAGCATTACATGTGCTGACTAAAACTTTTCGTGTTCTAAAAATGAAGTAGAAAAAGCAGAGGCACCAGTTTCAGACCAAAAGTGTTTTCAGAGTCACAAAAACCTTTTAGTGTGGAATGTGGCCCTTGTCAATATTGTTAATGTGAACTAGTGACCCAAATAGAGTTTTGCAAATTCAATATACATACCATACTGGAAGTATTCCAGCTAATGTCTTTTTTCCATTCAACTAGCATTAAAAAAATCAAAATGCCACAGTGTATTGTCAAAGGCTTTCATGGCCAGATTCAACTGGTTGTGGTGGGTTTTCTGGGCTGTGTGGCCGTGGTCTGGTGGATCTTGTTCCTAACGTTTCGCCTGCATCTGTGGCTGGCATCTTCAGAGGTTTGTCACAGAGGGAAGTCTGTTACACACTGTGTCCAGAGAGAAGGAAATGTTTGGGATATATATTGTCCATGTCCCAGGGCGAGGAACCAATCAGTAAGTGTTTGGGTAGAACTTGTTATGCAAAGATGTGGTTGATAGTATTGTATTGTGGGTGGAGCTTATCAGTCCAGTGAGTGATTCACCTTTTCATGCCCTGCAGCAGCACCAGTATTGGTGAACAGTGAGACAACACTCAGTGCTTGCTTCCTTTGAAAGTCAGCTGTATGAAGCATACAACTTGCAGAAATAAGGTTGCCAACTCCAGTTTGGGAAATTCCTGAAGATGGGGGCTGTGCCTTGGGAGGGCAGAAGTTGGGGAGGAGAGGGAACTCAATGGGGTGTATGATGTCATAGAATTAGCTTATTGGAGCTGCCATTTCCTCCAGCAGAATTGATCTCTCTAATCTGGAAATCAATTGTCATTCTGGAAGAGAACCAATTCCACTCAGAGGTAGAATCCCTAAGCAATTGCTAAGCCATCTAAAATAGCATCCTTGTTTAGACTCACAAAAGTATGATTTAAAACAATGTGAAAATTCCAAGCAGTCAAAAGAAAACATCTTGACCTTTTCAGTATTAGGAAGCATCCTTGTTGCCCATTAGGTTTCAACCAGGCTTACCTAAAGTCACTGAAATGAAACACAGATCCTACTGAAAATGAAGATATGTGAAGTACCACAAACAGTAATTGTGGCCTCAAGTTCTTCATAGAGTACAAAAATGAGCAGCTGGAGCTGGTACTTGAAGAGATGTTTCAATGGGTCAATAATTAAAGCTGGACTGATGTCATTCCTGTGGTGTTAACAGGAATGTTCATTGCTGGATCTGTGGTGCATCTCACTACTTACCTTGACTCTATGTGTGTTGTTTGCACTCTCAGCGATGTAATTAGAGTATTCCTTATTTTGTAAAGAACATCTATGAAGAACAGGTTGTACCAAATAATATTTGAGGCTGAAGTGACCAAAAAGCAAAATTGGACCTACCATTTACAGCTTGTGAATTATAGGTTCAAGTGTATTGAGAAGGAAATGGTTTAGTACACTTCACACCCTCAAATATCCACTCTTTCCCTCTCTTTAGACTCAGTTTTTTTGTTCTTATGTGCAGTCTGGGTAGCAACAGCCTCCCAAATTTGAATGCCAAAACAGAATGACATTGAGCAGTTCCTCCCTAACTATCTTTAACGGGAAGTGTGAATGTTTACAGATTAACTGAGGGCTAATCGTTGAACTTCCTTGCTGAAGAAAAAACAGCTTGGTCACATTTTGCCATCCTTTAGGGCAACCAGAGGGGAGATGTAAAAACATTTTAATTGGCCTGAAATAAAAGCACATGCTTCACACACTTGTAACCAACCTCAGGAAAAAAAAACCCAGTCTTTTTGGCTTTGAACCTTTTGAACAGGAAGCTATTTAGAGCTGGAATGCTTGCTTAGACAGTCCAAGAAACACCCGTTCTTATTACTTCTGGGCTATTGAGAAAAGTTCAGGTTAAAGAAGTGTAATTTATCAGCAGAATCCATTTTCCTGTTTTGTTTCAATCTCTCTCTCCCCCCCCCCCCACACACACACCCTTCTTTGCCAACTGTGTTTTTCAAACTCTACATTAGGAAATACTTTTTCCTTCTTTTATATTTATTTTTCACACTATTTACTCAGCTGTACATGTACCTGAATTTATAGCTCCTGTTCTTACCTGGCTTGAAGACCAAACAAAAAGAGGGAAAGGGCCATGTTATACTTTCTTGGTTTCTGAGGCAAAAGAGGAATTTGGCTGGAGATTAGGCTGTTATGGGATTGATATCAAGGGAGTCAACCCATCAAACTTTCATTCAGGATGTCTAAATATTTTAGAAACAAATGTAGAAGACATAAAGAGACAAATTGCATAAGGAGTAATTTATACAATTGAATACACTGAACCATGAGGGCTACCTTTTCTTATTCTTAGCCCAATTGTAATTTCTAGTTGTGCAGTCCATAAAAACACTATACAGTGCTGTTGCATGAATATCTCGTACTGATTCTTATAAATAGTCACTTTTCCCCTAAAATATATTCCCATGTTTTCTCAGGATTGGCCAAATCTATTCTAAACTAATCAATTATCTGAAAACTACAAGTATAGATGTGAAATGATGTGGACTCTTAAATGTATATGTATGAATTTAGATGAAGATGCCACTACTAAAGTGGTACTTAGCAATGGTGAGTCAAACTGTAAAATAACTCCTGAATGCAGATTGAGCAGGTTCTTCACAGAAATATGACACATTCTTATTAAAATGCCTGCTTTTTTATGCCATTTTATTGACTCCCTGGATTAATCACATCCACAATCCCAGATTTCCACATGAACACCATTCTGTAGTGAACAGAATTATGTCATGACACCATGCTGATGATTAGATTTGGCTACAACACTATGCTACTTTGGACAAAGCCAATAGTAGAACTAAGACAACATTGCTTAGATCAACAACAGGGATGTTCCCAATCAATCACAATCATTGATTGAATAGGATTACTTCATAATGCTATGAAGACAATCAGTTCTGACTTTGTACTGAAGAAGAAGAGTTGGATTTATATCCCTCCTTTCTCTCTGTAATGAGACTCAAAGGGGCTTACAAACTAATTTCCCTTCCCCCCTCACAGCAAACACCCTGTGAGGTAGGTGGGGCTGAGAGAGCTCCAAAGAACTGTGACTAGCCCAAAGTCACCTAGCCGGCATGTGTTGGAGTGCACAAGCTAATCTAGTTCACCAGACAAGCCTCCACAACTCAAGTGGCAGAGCGGGGAACCAAACTCAGTTCTCCAGATGAGTGCTCTTAACCACTACACCAAGCAGGCACCTGAGAGATAATTAAGCCAATTCAGATTGAGAATGACATCCCTGAGAGATAATTAAGCCAATGCAGATAGAAAATGTTGCTTTTGGAAGATGTTATACACTATTAAACCATTCATTTAAAAATTGCCACAATGGAAGTGGTTTTTAACACTGCAGAAAATATTTTCAAAAGGGCCCCCTAATCATATTCAAGAATATTTTAAAACCATAGAAGTATAGATGGAACACAAAATGAAGGTCAATAAGTCCTCCTATCAACATCATCAATTGTCATACATGATGTAGGCACTTTTGACAACATGGAATTTAGCTTAGATTGAAAAGCCTTGTAATGATGATTCAGCTATTGTGTTTAACTATTCCTTCATGCACACTAATCATCATATGATGGATACCAACCCTTGGAAATATTGAAGTTTAGACTTTGAGGAATTCTGCTTCTCATTTATCTATTGAATATCTGCACTAAAACATACTGATGAATGCACCAGTAAGTTTAAAAAGAAAACATTGCTGAAGTTTTATTTCTTAGGTGGCCATCTTTGGGTTAGAAAGCTAATATGGGATGGCTGTACTGTATCTTCTACATGTACCAGTTAGCAGATCAAAAACAACATATGTTGTCCTTCTGTTAATAGAAAAAAAATCTGCAAAGGGTCTTATCCTATCTTCAAGTACTGAAGAACAGAAAATTGCTACAGTCTGTGAAAGCATTTGCAAAACAAATTTGAATTACGACCTTTCTTTACAACTGTAATATAAAAAACTAGTCACGTCATGAACTATTTCAGAGGCTAACCACTGGCAATAAACATATTGTGCCAGAAATTTAATGCAGGAATTATGGTAGAGTAGATGCTATTTGGGAGTCTGACTGCGGAATACTGTAATAAAATCCAAGCCCTTGTGGAATGATCTGATCCCACAACTGGAGTTTTCGTTCACACTAATTTTTTGTAATGAAAGGGGGCATTTACAGTTTGGGGGAAGGGAGCTCTTTTCCTGGCAGAACTCAGGCAATGACCCAGGTCTGCTAGGTCACGAAACAGTTCTTTCCAGTACCTGTGTATGATATCAGTGTATACTGAAGTAGTTATAGCATTGGATGCCTTGGACAATCTGTTGGCGGTGGCCATTACCTTCAGGGTAAGAGTGATCTCTCTGATCACTGTTGGGAGCCAAATGGGGTACATAAGAACGTAAGAAATTAGAAGGATTTATGTTTTTCTTCTGTTATGGTTTTCCAAATTAAATAGGATGTGCTTCAGTTTTTATTATTTCTGAATCAATTCATTATTGCTGAAATAAATCCACATCCCTATTTTATACTGAGATGTTTGTTCAACCCATATCCAATCTATATTGCTTCAGAAAATAGATATTCACTAATAGTGACAGATTTTGTACTTTCTGTTTTTCTGGCCATATTTCTTCAGTATATCTATTTTGTGAATGTATTGAAAAGATAGTGGTTCCGATGAGACTTAACAGTTTAGTGCTCTGCACATGGGTCCTGATCCAGTGTTGTGAAGCATGGTACTAGGCAGAGGTGGGATCCAACCAGTTCCCACCACTTCTCCAAAAGTGGTTACTATTTTTTTCTGAGTGCTGAGAAGGGGTTACTAAAGCAACCTCCCTGCCCAATAGGGACTGGAGGTGTGTGTGTGCAGCAGCGCCACTGTTTGAATCCCACCACCATCGGAACCTGTTATTAAAATTTTTGGATCCCACCACTGGTCCTAGGTCCAAGTCTAAGAGATAGTACAGGAACCATGTACAATGCTGCCAATTTAGCACAGATATTCACTGCAAAACTATATCCCTATGCATTCTGCAATGAAAATGAACAAAACTGTCAGAGCTACAAGGTTGTAGATGGAAAACTACCAGTGCAGTGCCCCACAGAAGTAGAGCAACCAGTAAAGGCAGCAGCATGCAAACCAGATATTGTACACACACACACACATGAAGTCACCTTCCATAGAAGAGGTTCCTTTATTGTGTTACTGAGCAGCAAAGTGCTTCCCCAGGCAGCAGATGTTCAAAGAAGCACACCTCTGCCCACTCTTTTCCACATTATATACAACTGTACACCAATCTGAAGCAAGCTCCTTATCTGTCTCTGAGTGCACATGACACTGTCCAAGGTCAGACATACCCGTCATGTAGATTTTTACAAGCTAGTGCAATTCATTCACAGGCTATTGCGTTGCATTGCAACATGACGGGAAAAAACGGTCCCTGGGGCACTGTTCACACAGGAGGCACTGCTGCATTGCAGCAGCGCCATACTGGCTCCTCTGAAGTGGTGCGAAGACGCCGCTTCCCAAAACTCACTTGGGGGACGAGTTTTTTGGAAATACGCCGGTCGTCGCCCATTGCTGAGCGAACAGCAGCAGGTGGAAGCCGGCTTATTCCTGTGGCGCTCCTGAACAGCTGCCTACCTTTTCCCTGCCTTTCGTTGCTCTGAGGAGGGAAGGGGACATGCCTCCTCGCCTCCATCGCTTCAGCCATCACTCTGGCCAGGGTGTGTGTCCCCTTCCCTCCTGAGAGCAATGAAAGGCACAGAAAAGGTAGGCAGCTGTTCAGGGGGCTGCACAGCTGTGCGGAGTGTGCTCCGCCAGATGTGCAGTCCATGGGGCCATTTGTGCAAATGTCCCCAGGGCTTGCATTGGCATCAATCATGCCGATGCAAGCCCACAAGCTTGCATGTGCGGAAACCGCCAAAGTGATATTTTCTTCATTGTATCACATCTGTTGTAATATTTAAGAAGTAAACTTGTGACACAGATCTGGCTGATGTTGGTAACTGTGTCATATGGAAAGTCTGCTCTCCTTCACAGCCATGAAGACTGAGACACTCCAGTGTCCAACTTCAACTATGCTAAGGTGCATTTGTCCCCAGTGATCCCAAAACTAGACCAGGTACCTGCAGGTCAGAATTATGTTCTTCTGCAAACCTAAAAATAAAATAGTTTTTGTTTTAAAATTTGCTTTTCTTTGTAATACTAAATATTTTTAAAATGAGACATTTTGATCACGAAGGAAGTTAGCCTGTTACCTCAGAGGCCGATTCCCCATGGTCAATAAATCACATGATACTCACGAGAAATATCCAAGTTTTAGCAAGAACTCTCCACTGCTTGAGTGACAAACAGGGATTCATCCCGTTTCTGGCACTCATTCTCCACCTTATCCCGCGTCCCAGCAGAACCTGCTTGCAAGTACAACTTTTTCCCTTAGCACGCTTTGGATCCAGTTTCATGGGGAGGAACAGGGGTCCAATCTGTGTTTGAAATTCCCGCCATGGAGCATGACACAAGTCTAGCAACCAATCAGCTCTCAGCGGGTGCTGAGTGATGCACGCGCAGCCTCTTCCAGGTTTTGAATTCGCTGTTGGTCTCGGTGAGAGACGTTAGCATAACGAAAAACTGCTTAAACAATTAACCCTTCCAAACGAGCAAACCCCCACTTAGTGCCTAAATACT
This sequence comes from Sphaerodactylus townsendi, assembly GCF_021028975.2. Taxonomy (NCBI): domain Eukaryota; kingdom Metazoa; phylum Chordata; class Lepidosauria; order Squamata; family Sphaerodactylidae; genus Sphaerodactylus; species Sphaerodactylus townsendi. The sequence goes on from NC_059425.1 coordinate 109,790,742, forward strand.
TAAATGTTCATCCTTGCAAATGAGCGAACGTCAGGTTAGCAAGTCGCAGGGAAAAATTTCCCACCCCCAAAAGGTCCTGTGCCAACATGGCACACCAGCCAATCAGGAGAGCCCTGCAAAGGAGATTGCATGGTAGTGGGGATTGCTACATTTCTGGGATCCAGGATAGGCCTACATGTCTTTGCTGTGGTGGGGAGGTTGAAACCTTGATAAAAAGGTGTGGTTTCTTTACAAACATGGTTTGATCTAGATAGAATTTCCCCGTGGGGAATCAACCAGAGACTTTTTTTTATTGAGGCAGCAGAGGGAATGCCTATGCTGCTTACCTTGGCAACCCTGAATTGCTAAAATACTCTTTCCATGAATGCAAGTCTTTCAGTGCCGTTAGCCCACAGGTACAAACATTCTTTCATAAGAAAGGCTGAAGGGACTGTATGCTGCATAGATAAAAATCAAGATGGTAAACAAATGTATAGTGTATGAAAGAATGGTTCCATAAGGAAATAAATTAGCTTTGAAAATGAGGCAAGTATTTAGTAGCAACAATACTGATTATGGTTTAATTTCCTATTCTGCATACCCTTCTGACAGTCATTCTGGGCAGTGGTAGTGAGGAAATGAAAGCATAACAGGATTTTTCAGGTTCCTGCAAAGTGGAACCTCACAGAAAATATACATTCAGGACAGCTACATGGGAATGGGGTGACCCCTCTGGTTTCTCTTACTGGCATGAGGCTCAGAGTACAAAAAAAAAGTATGACCAAACTGTTATTCGCTCCCTAACATTCACAACTTTTTTTCTTTCACTAGGCAAACACTACAAGCGACATTTCCAAAAATATTTACCAAAACACTGTACTTGTGCTAGAATAGAAAGGAATTTTTTTGTTCTCAGTAAATGAAGCAATTGCAAGGAGGCTGAATTAAATTCTGAACTAATTCATTCTCCTCCCTTTAGTAAAGTTGAGTTTGGCACATACTGTATCAGTCATATATTGTCTAAATGGGTTAGCCATTCCTGTAACTTTGTGAGCACCATGGAGGGGGGTTGAAAAAACCTAACAGTCAGAATGGTTTCTTTTTACTTAGTAACGGTCATCAGGATGGGCGTGAAGCACCAGAATTTCAAGGAGTCTCCAGGAGGCCCTCCTGGTAATAGCATCCAGTCTTGGTGAACTTTGCTTCTGGGGGTGGGGGTGGGCAGTTAAGAGAGTTCTGAGAGAACTCAGCCAGCAGGCTTCATGTGTAGGGGCAGGGAAACAAAACAAGCCTTTTGGGGGCCCATAAAATTGAACCCCCAGAAGCACCAAGCCTGGATACTATTTCCAGGAGGGCCTCCTGGAACCACCTTGAAAGTCTAGTGCCTCTATTTTCAACAATGTGCAGCCTGCAAGAAATTTCCCATTGGGTACATTGGTGCCAAGGCACTGCAGAGCAGAGAATCTTGGGCAATTTCTTGGGTACATTTTTAAAGCTAGTGGCACCAAAATATCAGCAGTGGCATAGGAGGTTAAGAGCTCATGTATCGAATCTGGAGGAACCGGGTTTGATTCTCCGCTCTGCCGCCTGAGCTGTGGAGGCTTATCTGGGGAATTCAGATTAGCCTGTGCACTCCCACACATGCCAGCTGGGTGACCTGGGGCTAGTCACAGCTTCTCAGAGCTCTCTCAGCCCCACCCACCTCACAGGGTGTTTGTTGTGAGGGGGGAAGGGCAAGGAGATTGTAAGCCCCTTTGAGTCTCCTGCAGGAGAGAAAGGGGGGATATAAATCCAAACTCTTCTTCTTCTTCTTCTTCATTCAGAGACCGTCCTGATTATACTACCTGAGTTTGGTGAAGTATGGTTCAGGGGGAACCCACTGTTATAGACCCTCAAAGGGGTAGCCCCCATCTCTTGTTAGTTCCCATTGGAAACAATGGGGGATGGGCACCCCTTTGGGTGGTTGGCAAACTTGGTTGGCATCATCAGGAGACCTTGAGACCCTTGAGACCCTGAATTTTTGGGTCCTCTAGCTTTACAAATGCACCCCCTGCAGGCACAAATGCAAAAACACGATACAAAAAAATCAGACGGACCCAAATTTTTCGGTATATCCGAATATGTTATTTGTCTTATTCAGGCATATAGATAATTTTATGTCTGAATAAATCCAAATCTGAATTTTACTGAATTTCTGGGGACCAAGCCTAGTTGCCATCATGTTTGTGACTGTGGGATTTTATAGTGTTTTAGATTATTTATTGTTGTTTTAATTGAGTTTTGTTTTACATTGTTGTATTGCCACCCTGAGCCCTTCGGGGATGAAAGGGTAGAAATTTAATAAATAAATAAACATGGTAAAATCTACAAACCTGAAAAATTTCCAGGTTTTCCAAAAAATATGAAATAAAAAAAGTCTGGTGTTAGCCCTCCTCCCAAATTCTAGAAGCAGCACTTGTAGCCTTAAGAAATTAATGCCTTCTTTCTGTAAAAGGCAGAGGGCGGGCCTTTTCCAGGATTTTGGATTTTTGAGGAAGGACCTTATATGGGCCAGATCTGTCTAGGTAAATACTTGATTGGTCTTGTAATGGTTCATCCAGGCCAGGATGCCCACTGCTCTAGAGTCCTGCCGCTATATCCCCCATAAAAACCAGTGTGGTGCAGTGATTAGAATTTCACATTAGTATCTGAGAGATCCAAGTGTGACTCTCCAAGCTGCCATGAAATTTCACTGGCTGACTTTGGGCCGGTCATACATTCTCAGCCTCCACCCATGTCACAATCTTGCTGGTGATTTTAAAATGGGAGGAGGGATAGAAAGAATTGCATAAGGTGCTTTTAATCACCACTATAAAGATGGTATAGAAAGATAGGAGGCATGGTGTTAAGGCATAGGACATAAATGAATAATAAATATAGCTGAAGATAGGGGACAGATGAGTTTTTGGGTGGGAAGGCGAGAAGAAAGCAGAAAAATATGGGGTTATAAAAGTTACCAGAAGGGAAAAAGGAAATAATGCAGAAACTATGTATTTGACCATTGACTATGATAGTATTTTAGTTTGACACCAAAATATCAAACACAAATCCAGTAACATGAGTATCCTATTTTGGACTTTAAACTTTCAGACTCAGGCTATCATTAGGTTACATCTTGCCATCTAGAAAGTAGAAAAAGAAACCAGAAGGTAAAGTTATCAATCTAATGGCTGTTATGGGTCTTCTGGGCTGTGGGCGATGGTCTAATAGTTTTTGCTCCTAATGTTTTGCCCACATTATAACTGGCATCTTCAGAGGTCAGGCATCGATATAGGTGAAACATTAAGAGCAAAAACTACCAGATCACACAATAGCCTATTGATTCTGGCTGTGAAAACCTTGGACAATACATTATCAGTGTAGTTTAACATGACTGTTACTTTCCATTTTATTCTGTTTTCTTCTCAGAGTAGATTCTGATTAGCATTAGATAGTACTACAGGATTTTTTAAATATAGTTAAAACAAACAATAAGATAAGAATTTGCAGATTCCACACACTCCCCAATACTTTTTCCATCTCATTCACACTCATTCACATTCACACATTTAATTTCCTTCTATTACAAAACATATGCGGTGGTCTGTTTCCCCATACATTCTCATATATACATTATCTTCAAACATTATTAAGTAGGATTCAGCCTCCCCAATCTGTGAATGGAAATAATTTCTCTCAGCCACAGAGGGGAAAAGCCAGGAATCTTCCAGTGATACTCCTTCTCCTTAAAGGATTCTGCTTAAGAGCTAGCCTGATCTTAGAAGGTTTATTTCTTGAGGGTATTTGAGGATACTATTTGAAGGGGGAACTTAAAAGCCTCTGCACACGTGTCAATGTGGTCGGCAAATGTATGCATACAGTGCTGCCATGTTCAACCAATCCAACAGGAAAGTTCAGAAATGGTAAAAAGTATGAGCATGCAACTCTTTATGAGATTTTTAATTGCTGCAACATGCCGAGATTTCCTTAATTAGCAACTAGCCTGAGGAAGAAGAAAAGAGAGTTTTGGATTCATACCCCCCCTTTCTCTTCTGTACGGAGATTCACAGGGGCTTACAAACTCCTTTCCCTTCCTCTCCCCACAACAGATACCTTGTGAGGTAGTTGAGGCTGAGAGAGTTCCAAAGAACTGTGACAAGCCTAGGGTCTGTAAAGGTCTGTTACTCCAATCAACAAATGAGATTCTTGAAGGTTTCAGGAGCTTTACTGGAACCATGTCAGCCCAAGGTTCAGATAGCTGAAACTGAAGTTTGGCTCTCTAACCTCTGGTATATACCTGTAAATTACACTTTGGTTCAACCCATAATCCCCCCACACACACCCTTGCATTCCCATAATATCAGCATTATAAAGGATGGTGGGAATAGAAGCATTGTTTAAGGACCAGTGGTTCACTCCTTCAGAGGAAGGCAGATAAAAGTGGACGGTTAAGCTGTATTGACTAGTTACATGCAAGGTGGGAGGAGGCCTCCTTCGCCTCGGGCAATAATAATGGCTGGGCCTGCTGTGGCCTTGATGCGGACGTGCAAACTGTCAGGCCGAGAATGGCGCAGGCCTGACAGGGTCCCCCAGCTGGGATGTAGGAGTGTGGAACCAAATCTAGTTTACCATATAAGACTCTACCACTGAGGTAGAGTCCAGATTAGAGTTCACCCACTCTTAACGATTACATCACATTGGCTCTCTAAGAATTCTAATGAGTTTGAAATGTATTTAAAACATTAGAGGTGATAAAGGACCAAGATGCTTCCCTACAGTTTGAATCTCAGGATTCTATACACTGCACCACTATAATTAATCAGAACAACCTTTGAATCTTTGTTTGGCAAGTAGAGGTGTAGCCTTGAACCATTTACCAGGAACTGAATCCAGTTAGAAGCTGCAGCAGTAGCTGTAATCACTGTTTCTTCTGGAGCAACTGAAGCCATTCAGTAGGATAGTGGCATAAAATTACAATTCTGCACTTTTTGAGTAGCCCAAATTGAAGCCAGTGGGACATGTAACTGGAATAACAAGGTCAAGAAGAAGCAAATGTCCCAGGCTAAATGGTCTGTTTGGGTTTGATGAAATGTGTAGAGGATTTCCAGACACTTACAAAATCACCACTTTGAAAGTGGAGGAGGAAAGCTTTAATATATCTCCCATCAGCCAAGTCTCCTGCTTTTTGATTTAATGATAGGAAAAACAACAACTATGAAAGTCAAAACCACTGGGTTGAACCTCCGTGGCCAACTTCTAAAAATAGGCCAGCTTTCTTACAGAAAGGCATACAAAGTAGAAGAGGAAAAAATAGGCCATTTGAATTAAGCTTATCCAAGTTGTCTGAAATTGGTGCCAAACATACAGGGCAGACTAATAGTTGAGAGGCCTCTTGTGCCATTTTTGGATCTTTAAAGGCACTAGTGACCAAATGCTCCATGCTGGGATGCAACTGTGGAAAATAACTTGATCTGTAATGAACAAGCAGTTTAATCATTTTAAACTTTCTTTGAGGTTTTCTTTTATGTAATACATCATAATGACTTTAGCAGACTAACTTCCTTCATTACAATTCTCAGTTTGCATGCTGAAAGATGGATGACAGCTGGGGACAATGCAGTAGTTGAAAACATTCCAATCTGAATTGTACCTGCATGCAAGTTTATAAAGAACTCAAAGTCATGCATGGCCATCTCTGCTAACAACAGCCTCAACCTTTTGAAATATCTTTACTTTTCCTGGGTTGGAAAGTTGTTGACCTTTTCTGCATGAGTAGTTTACACTGTATCTTGCCACCAAATTCTATCTGTTTTTCTTTGAATAGCACATGCTTTTTCCTCTGCTTGGTTCAATAGAAAAGTTTATGATAAAAACCGGCAGATTAAAAAAGAAGTAATTTATGAAAAAAATGCCCAGTCTGTTTGTGCAACAAACTCTTCTTTCCATCTGATTTAAAACCCACACTTCATTAATATAGCTCAGTCATTTGGATCAGGATACAGTCCACCCAGCAGAGCAGCTGTTGCAGAAAAATAGATGGATAAAGAGAAATGGAGCAATGTGCAACAGGTCTAGAGCAGGGGTCTGCAACCTGCGGCTCTCCAGATGTTCATGGACTACAATTCCCATTAGCCCCTGCCAGCAGACTGCCATGAGGAATTGTCATACTTGAGCAAAAATATATTTGTTATTATCTATATATATAAAAATCTAACAGTGTGTTTGTCTCTGAGGGGCTACCTCATAAACTGCTGGACGAACTCCTCCCAAACTTCCCAGGCACGTCACTCTGCCAAGCGAGAGTGTTTATATATGAAGTAACATTTACATGACTCCGGGCACGGCTCCTGAGCTATCAAATCCAAGCTTCTTCGCAGCTTCAGTCTCACTTCAAAAAATTCTCCTTAGATGCTGCTGCCTCCATTAGAACTTGTTCTTTTCCACACACTCCTTCCTCCAGCTAACACGTTTGTGTGTGTATGCTTCAAACTTCCCTCATATCCCTCGCTGATAACTGTCCTGCCATTTTCCAGCAGCCATTTAGGGGTCTCACTCCCCTCCACTCAGCTGTGAAGTTCGCTCCTTCCGAAAGGATAAAGACTTTCTCCTGCGCGCTATGACAACCCCTCCTTAATTTCCTTGCTTTCTCAGCTTTCTTCTATCCTAATTCAGTCTCTAGTCGCTCAGCCAAACGCTGCCTTACCATCAGTGATAAACTTTTTCCTTCCCACCCTCTCTATTTCCCCAAGGCTTCCTGCCTTTCCCTTTACAGACACACTCCTCACACAGCCACAGCCCCTCCTCCATCCTTTTCTAAAACTCTCTCACTGCACTCTCACACACTTCAACACAAACCACCTCCCTATCTCACACACCTCCTCTTCTCTGCCTCTCCCTCATAGACACACTTCACACAGCCACAGCCTCCTCCATCCTTTTTCAAACTCTCTCTCTACTGCACTCACACACTTCAAATACAACCACCTCATCTCACA